>NW_019946717.1:0-4176 GCF_002910315.2 Salvelinus sp. IW2-2015
GGCTTGATGATTCCAATTCGCTGCAACTGCCTGGTATCTCCCTATCGGCCATCTACACATGACAGAGAGCGACGGCGGTTCACAGGGTGTAATACAATGAAGAGAGGACGGGTTCACAGAGCGGATGCTAATACCAATTGAAGAAGGACGGTTCACAACACCAAGGATGCTAATACAATGAAGAGAGGACGGGTTCCAAGAGGGGATGCTAATTACAATGAAAGACGGACGGTTCCACCAAAAGGATTGCTTAATACAATGAAAGAGTGAGGCACAGGTTCACCCAAAAGGGGATGGTATTACAATGAAAGAGGACGGGTTCACGAGCGGGATGCTAATACAATGAAGAAGAGGAACGGGCTTCACAGAGGAGATGCTAATACACATCGAACGAGGAGGACGGGTGCACAAAGGGATGCTATCTACAATGAAGAGAGACGGGGTTTCACAGAGGATGCTAATACCAACTTGAAGAGAGGCGGGTTCACAAAAGGGATGCTACTCAAGGGAAGAGGGACGGGTTCACAGAGGGACTGCTAATACAATGAAGAGAGGAGCGTTCACAGAGGGATGCTAATACAATAGAAGAGAGGACGGGTTCACAACAGGGATGCTAATACATGAAAGAGAGGACGGGTCACATAAGGGATGCAATACAATGAGAGAGGACGGGTTCACAAAGGGGATGCTAATCAATAATGAGAAGGACAGGGTTCACAGAGGGATGCTACCATAGAAGAGAGGAACAGGTTCACCAATAGGGATGTAATACACAATGAAGAATGAGGACGGTGGTTCAAAAGGAGAGCTATACAATGAGAGAGACGGGTGTCACAGAAGGGATGCTATACAAATGAAGAGTAGGACGGGTTCCACCAAAGGGGATGCTAATACAATGAAGAGAGACGGGGTCACAAAGGTTGCCTAATTAAATGAATGAGAGACGGGTTCACTAATACCTTCTCTCATCCTTCCTTTCCTCCTCTCTCTCTCTCTCTCTCTCTTTCTCTCTCTCTCTCTCTCTCCTTCTCTTCTCTCTCTCTCTCTCTCTCTCTCTCTTCTCTCTCTCTCTCTCTCTCTCTCTCTCTCTCTCTCTTCTCTCTCTCTCCTCTCTCTCTACCTTTCTTCTTTTCTGCTCTCTCTCTCTCTCCTCCGTCTCTCTCCTCTCTCTCTCTCTCCTCTCTCTTTCTCACTTAGGTTAATAAATGGTCCGTGTGTATCCTGATAGAGGCCGTGGTTTGGTGGTTCTATGCCTTTTTCCATGTTCAATGCTGTACCCCACTGATCCAGCCAGTAATGTTACTAAGGAGGCTGTGCAGAGACTCAACGCCGACGCCCCCTACCCTACACAGTCATGAACTTTACACCCACTGCTCTGACCAGCATACCAACGTCAGGTCCATTCACCAGAGTGAGAGGCGTTCAACACCTTTTTAATGCCCTCATCTCACACAAATTATCAATGAACCTACCAGGTACAAACGCCTTAACGAGCTTTAACTGTTTTTCTTGCAAATGTATTTGGTTTATTTGTTGCTTGTAATCTATTCAGGGCCTCATTTACAACGTGCAATGAGGACAGAACAATACACAAATCCAATTATCAATATAAAATAAACTACAATACAGAATCAACACTATAGCTTCAACACCACAAATACAATTATTACCCATTCTAATTTTCCAAACAGTTGCATATAATCATTAAATTAGTTGCTTTTATTTGTCTTATTTTGTGTGAATAATAGAACTAAAACTGGAAGACCAGGAAATCTGTTTCAAATTGTTCCTTCTCTCCCTCTCTCCTCCTCTCTCCTCTTCCTCTCTCTTCCCCCCTCCCTCTCCTCTCTCTCTCCTCTCTCCCTCCTCTCTCTTCCCCCTCCCTCTTCCTTCTTCTCCCCTCTCTCCCCCTCTCTTCCTTCTCCCTCTCCTCTCCTCCCCTCTCTTCCCTCCTCTCTCCCTCGTCTTCTACTTCCTCTTCTCCTCCCTCCCCCTCCTCTCTCCCTCCTTCTCTCCCTCTTCTGTCCTCCCCTCCCAATCTCCTCTCTCCCCCTCTCTCCCCCTTATCTCCCCCCCCATCTCCTCTCTCCCTCACCTCTCCCTCATTCTCTCCCCCCTCCCTCCTCATCTCTTTGCTCCCTCTTCTCTCCTCCCTCTTTCCCCTCCTCTCTCCCTCCCTCTCTCCCTCTTCTCTCCTCCCCCTGCCCATCTCTCTCCCTTCCCTCCTCTCTCTCCCCCCCCCTCTCTCTCCCTCTACTCCCTCTCCCCTCCCCTCTCCCTCTCTTCCCTCTTCTCTCTCCCCTCCCATCTCCTCTCTTCCCTCCTTCTCCCTCTTTCCTCCCCTCCCATCTTTCTCTCTCCCCCTCCCATATTCTTCTCTCCCTCCTTCCTCCCTCTTCTCTCCCCTCCTCCTCTCTCCTCTCTCCCCTCCTCTCTCTCCTCTTTCTTCTCACCTCCTCCTCTCTTTCTCCCCTTCCTCCTCCCTCTTCCCCTCCTCTCTCCCTCCTCTTCTCCCCTCTTCTCTCCTCCACCCTCCCATCTCCTCTCTCCCGGCCCTCCCCTCCCCATCCCCGTCCCCTTCTCCTCCCTTCCCCCTACAGGAGATTCAGAAGGAGCGCATCTCTGGTCCTCTTCTAACCAGTGAGGCTATTGTTTCCTCTTCCCCCAGTTCTTCCTCTCCTCCCTACTCCTGTCTCCTACAGCGGACCACCGCGCAGGAAGGTAATACTTATATTGACATATTACATGTGGCTACATACCAAATGGCATCTATTCTCTTCAGAGCTCTCTACTGGTACTTATAGGCTGGTTAGTGCACTTAGAATAGTTTATTAGGGCTCTGGGTCTAAAGTAGTGCACTAATATAGGAATAGGGTTCTATAGGGCTCTGGTCTAAAGTAGTGCACTATATAGGGAATAGGGTGCCATAGGGCTCTGGTCTAAAGTAGTGCACTATATAGGGAATAGGGTTCCATAGGGCTCTGGTCTAAAGTAGTGCACTATGTAGGGAATAGGGTGCCATTRGCTGAAGTAGACAATATATTAGTTTTATGCCATAGCTGTTAAGGATCCGCCCCTTTTTTTTCATTTTTCTCCTAAAATGACCCAAATCTAACTGCCTGTAGCTCATGACCTGAAGCAAGGATAGGCATATTCTTGGTACCATTTGAAGGGAAACACTTTGAAGTCTGTGGAAATATGAAAGGAATGTAGTAGAATATAACAKAATAGATCTGGTTAAAGGTAATATAAAGAAAAAAACAACCGTTCTTCTGTATTTTTTGTTGTACCATCATCTCATCTTGAAATACAAGAGAAAGACCATAATGTATTTGTCCAGCCCAGGTGCAGTATACATTCTGGCCACTAGATGGCAGCAGTGTATGTGCAACATTTTAGACTGATCCTATAAACCATTGTATTTCTGTTCAAAATTTAGTATCAAGACTGCCCAAATGTGCCTAATTTGTTTATTAATAACTTTTCATGTTCCCAAATTGTGCACTCTCCTCAAACAATAGCATGGTTTTCTTTCACTGTAATAGCTACTGTAAATTGGACAGTGCAGTTAGATTAACAAGAATTTAAGCTTTCTGCCYATATCAGATATGTCTATGTCCTGGGAAATGTTCTTGTTACTTACAACCTCATGCTAATCGCATTAGCCTACGTTAGCTCAACCATCCCGTGGACACCGATCCCGAAGAATTAAATAGCCTGCGTACTCATTTGTTTAACGCTCTTTTTCTTTCAATTCAAGGGCTTTGTTGGTATGGGAAACATATGTTTACATTGCCAAAGCAAGTGAAATGTGTTTTTTTACAGTAAACATTAACCTCGCAAAAGTTCCAAAAGAATAAAGACATTTCAGATGTCACATTATGTGCAAATAGTTCAAGTACAAAATGGAAAATAAAGTACAAAATGGAAAACTGTTTGTGAACAGAGCCCCAGGACCAGCTTGCTTAGGGGACTCTTCTCCASGTTCATCTCTCTGTAGGTGATGGCTTTGTTATGGATAGGTTTGGGAATCACTTCCTTTTAGGTGGTTGTAGAATTTAACGGCTCTTTTCTGTATTTTGATAATTACTGGGTATCGGCCTAATTCTGCTCTGCATGCATTATTTGGTGTTTTAAGTGGTCCACAGAGGATATTTTTGCAGAATTCTACATGCA
>NW_019946717.1:12850-15000 GCF_002910315.2 Salvelinus sp. IW2-2015
CGCTAAAAGACGGGCGCCCAAGGCTTGTGTGTGTGTAACATATCACCTTAATGTCCTGACAAGGTAGGAAAACAGGAACTGTTTTAGAAGTCAGGACTTTTTAAGCTAAGGGTTAGGTTAGGTTTTGGGTTAGGTTAGGTTAGGTAGGGTTAGGTTTTGGGTTAGGTTAGGGTTAGGTTTAGGGTTGGGGTTAGGTTTAGGGTTAGGGTTAGTTAGGTTAGGGTTTTGGGGTTAGGATTAGGTTTAGGGTTAGGTTTAGGGTTAGGTTTAGGGTTTGGGGTTAGGTTTAGGGTTAGGGTTAGGTTAGGGTTTTGGGGTTAGGTTTAGGGTTAGGTTAAAGGTTTAGGGTTAGGGTTAGGGTTAGGTTAGGGTTTAGGGTTAGGGTTAGGTTAAAGGTTTAGGGTTAGGGTTAGGTTAAGGGTTAGGTAAGGTTAGGTTAAGGGGGTTAGGGAGGGTTAGGGTTTTGGGGTTAGGTTAGGGTTAAGGTTATGGTTAGGTTGAGGGTTAGGGGAAAATAGGATTTCTCATAGTAAAACATTTTACACTCCAAAAGGTCCAGAAATGAAAACAAGATGTGTGTGTTTTTGTTAGTTGTAAGGTCCCCTGTTTAGACACCTGCGTGGTTCTGGTACCGGTTCCAACTGACATTTTGGTTATAAATCTGTGGATCAAAATGGCTTGCATTGAGCSATAGCTCTCGTTCCCAAGGACACATTATTATTGTTTAGCCTGTGTGACGTAGGATTTGAAACCTGAAACCACTTGAAGCTGAGATGTCTACTATTTATTTCGCTCTTCCGACTATTTACAGCCATTAATCTAAAATAATTCATAGATTTGTTTTTACAAAAACCATTTCAGTTTCTCATAGATTAATATGAGATAAAAGCGTTCCTAGTGAGTTCAGGAAGCCAAGCACAGCTATTGGAGTAGACGGTTTTAATTTTTAATTTTATTTAACCTTTGTTTAACTAGGAAAAGTCAGTTAAGAACTAATTGTTATTTACAATGACGGCCTACCAAAAGGCAAAAGGCCTCCTGTGGGGACGGGGGCTGGGATTGAAAAAATTAAATACTGTATGTATATATATATATATAAAAACACGGGACAAAACACACATCACAACAAGAGAGACAACACAACACTACATAAAGAGAGACCTAAGACAACAACATAGCAAGGAAGCAACACATGACAACACAGCATGGTAGGACCACAACATAACAACAACATGGTAGCAACACAACATAACAACAACATGGTAGCAACACAACATAACAACAACATGGTAGCAACACAACATCGTAGCCGCACAAAACATGGTACAAACATTATTGGGCACAGACAACAGCACAAAGGGCAAGAAGGTAGAGACAACAGTACATCACGTGAAGCAGCCACAACTGTCAGTAAGAGGGTCCATGATTGAGTCTTTGAATGAAGAGATGGAAATAAAACTATTCAGTTTGAGTGTTTGTTGCAGCTCGTTCCAGTCGCTAGCTGCAGCGAACTGAAAGAGGAACGACCCAGGGATGTGTGTGCTGTGGGGACCTTTAACAGAATGTGACTGGCAGAACGGGTGTTGTATGTGGAGGATGAGGGCTGCAGTAGACATCTGCAGGGGGAGTAGGGGGGAGTGAGGCCTAAGAGGGTTTTATAAATAAGCATCAACCAGTGGGTCTTGCGACGGGTATACAGAGATGACCAGTTTACAGAGGAGTACAGATTGCAGTGATGTGTCCTATAAGGAGCATTAGTGGCAAATCTGATGGCCGAATGGTAAAGTACATCTAGCTGCTCGAGAGCACCCTTACCTGCCTATATAAATGATGTCTCCGTAAACTAGCATGGGTAGGATGGTCATCTGAATCAGGGTTAGTTTGGCAGCTGGGGTGAAAGAGGAGCGATTACGATAGAGGAAACCAAGTCTAGATTTAACTTTAGCCTGCAGCTTTGATATGTGCTGAGAGGACAGTCTACCGTCTAGCCATACTCCCAAGTACTTGTATGAGGTGACTACCTCAATCTCTAAACCCTCAGAGGTAGTAATCACACCGGTGGGGAGAGGGGCATTCTTCTTACCAAACCACATGACCTTTGTTTTGGAGGTGTTCAGAACAAGGTTAAGGGTAGAGAAAGCTTGTAGGAC
>NW_019946717.1:20270-24917 GCF_002910315.2 Salvelinus sp. IW2-2015
GGAGAGGGGCATTCTTCTTACCAAACCACATGACCTTTGTTTTGGAGGTGTTCAGAACAAGGTTAAGGGTAGAGAAAGCTTGTAGGACTCTATCAATCAATCAAATGTATTTATAAAGCCCTTCTTACATCAGCTGATATCTCAAAGTGCTGTACAGAAACCCAGCCTAAAACCCCAAACAGGAAGCAATGCAGGTGTAGAAGCACGGTGGCTAGGAAAAACTCCCTAGAAAGGCCAGAACCCAGGAAGAAACCTAGAGAGGAACCTACTGATCAAGAGAGAAAATATGCACATTTTCTAACACTAAACATAAAAATATATATTTTACAGTTATAAGGATGGTGAAATATTATAGTTAGTCGTTTTATAATTTGATTATACTATATTTAGAAATCATATGTCATTTCAATCCTTATTCATACATTTTTGTTGAATAGGAAATGTAACATATTTCATATTTGAATATTTTTATCATATTTGTACGATGTACTTGCTCTTGTGTCCTCAATAGTGACTAATCCTCAGAAATTAATAACACTTTTTTACCAGAAAGGTGAGGTTTTAACCTTTCTTTGAGTATGCAGCATTACTTGATGTTGTTTATGCCCATTTAATGATAAATATATATTTTTTTTAATTTTAAATTTTATTTCACCTTTATTTAACCAGATAGGCTAGTTGAGAACAAGTTGTCATTTACAACTGCGACCTGGCCAAGATAAAGAAAATCACCTAATTACTTTTTGGGATTATGTGGATAACATTTTCAATTTTATTTAGTTACATATAACTAGTTAATAGAGTGGGTCAGGTCTGCTCTATACCAATTTAGCATACCCACTTAGTCTCTTCCCTGTTTCACACCTGGTAGTGTGGTGGATGGGACTACCAGCTCTCTGTAACCTAGAGGACAACCAGTGGGTCTGTCTCCTCAATACCACCCACCTGGTAGTGTGGTGGATGGGACTACCAGCTCTCTGTAACCTAGAGGACAACCAGTGGGTCTATCTCCTCTATACCACCCACCTGGTAGTGTGGTGGATGGGACTACCAGCTC
The DNA here is from genome assembly GCF_002910315.2 of Salvelinus sp. IW2-2015. Lineage (NCBI taxonomy): Eukaryota > Metazoa > Chordata > Actinopteri > Salmoniformes > Salmonidae > Salvelinus > Salvelinus sp. IW2-2015. The sequence continues at coordinate 21,328 of NW_019946717.1, forward strand.
TCTGTAACCTAGAGGACAATCAGTGGGTCCGTCTCCTCTATATCACCCACCTGGTAGTGTGGTGGATGGGACTACCAGCTCTCTGTAACCTAGAGGATACTTGGTAGTAAAGAATCCTTGGTAAGTAGAAATCCTTTGGTAGTAGAATCCTTGGTAGTAGAATCTCTTGTAGTAAAGAATCTTGGGTGGGTAGAATCCTTGTAGTAAGAATCCTGTATAAATCTTGGTAGTAAGAAATCCTTGGTAGTAGAAATCCTTGGTAGTAAAGAATCCTTGTGCGTAGATCCTTGGTAAGTAAGAATCCTTGTCCGTAGAATTCCTTGTCAGTAGAACCTTGGGTAGTAAGAATCCCTTGGTGTAGAATCCTTGGTCATAAGATCGCTTGGTAGTAGAATCCTTGTAGTACGAATCCTTGGTAGTAAGAATCCTTGTGGTAGAATCCTTGGTAGTAGAATCGCCTTGTGGTAGAATGCCTTGTAGGATAGACATCGCTTGGTAGTAGAATCCTGTAGTAAGAATCCTTGGTAAAGTAGAATCCCTTGGTAGGTCGAATCCTTGGTGGTAGAATCCTTGTAGTAAGAAATTCCTTGGTAGTAGAAGCCTTGGTAGTAGAATCCTTGCTAAGTAAGAATCCTTGGTGGTAGAATCCTTGGTAAGTAAGAATCCTTGGTGGTAGAGATCCTTGGTAGTAGAATCCTTGGTAGTAGAACTCCTTGTGGTTAGAATCCTTGGTAGTAGAATCCTTGGTATAGAATCCTTTGGTTTAAGTAGAATCCTTGGTAGTAAGAATCCTGGTGGTAGAATCCTTTGGTAGTAGAAATCCTTGGTAGTACAATCCTTGTAGTAGAATCCTTGGTAGTAAGCATCCTGGTAGTAGAAATCCTTGGTGTAAGAATCCTTGGTGTAGAAATCTTGGTAGTAAGAAATCCTTGGTAGTAAGAATCCTTGGTAGTAAGAATCCTTGGTAGTTAGAATCCTTGGTAGTAGAGATCCTTGGTAGTAGAATATCCTTGGTAGTAAGAATCCTTGGTAGTAGTAATCCTTGGTGGTAGAATCCTTGGTCGTTAGAATCCTTGTAGTAAGAATCCTTGTGGTAGAATCCTGTAAGTAGAATCCTGGTAGTAGAATCCTTGGTCCGTATGAATCTTGGTATTAAGATCCTTGGTGGTAGAATACTTGTAGTAAGAATCATTGGTAGTAAGAATCTTGGTAGTAGAAGTCCTTGGTAGTGAATCCTTGGTAGTAAGAGAATCTTGGTAGTAGAATCCTTGGTAGTAGAATCTTGTAAGTAGAATTCTGGTAGTAGAATCCTTGGTAGTAGATCCTTGGTAGGTAAGAATCCTTGGTAGTAAGAATCCATTGGTAGTAGAATCTTGGTAGTGAGAATCCTTGGTAGTAGTCCTTGGTAGTAAAGAATCTTGGTGGAGAATCCTTGGTAGTAAGAATCCTTGGTAGTAGATCGCTTGGTAGTAAGAATCCTGTGGGTAAAATCCTTGTAGTAAGAATCCTTGGTAGTAGAATCCTTGGTAGTAAGAATCCTTGGTTGGTAGAATCCTTGGTAAGTAAGAATACTGTAGGTAAGTATCCTTGCGTAGTAGAATCCTTGGTAGTAAGAATCGTTGGGTAGAGAATCCTTTGGTAGTAAGAATCCTTGGTGGTATAATCCTTGGTAGTAAGAAATCTGGTAGTAAGAATACCTTGGTAAGTAGAATCCTTGGTAGTAGAATCCTTGGTGGTAGATCCTTGGTAGTTAAGAATCCTTGGTGGTAAATCCTTGTAGTAAGAATCCTTGGTAGTAGAATCCTTTGGTAGTAGAATCCCTTGGTAGTAAGAATCTCTTGTGGTAGAATCCCTTGGTAGTAGATCCTTGGTGGTAGAAACTTGGTAGTAGAATCTTGGTAGTAGAATCCTTGGTAGTAAGAATCCTTGGTAGTGAGAATTCCTTTGGAGTAAGATATCCTTCTGGTGGTAGAATCTTTGGTGTAAGAATCACTTGGTAGTAGAATCCTTGGTAAGTAGAATCCTTGGTAGTAAGAAATCCTTGGTGGAGAATCCTTGCGGTAGTAGAATCCCTTGGTGGTAGAGAATCCTTGGTAGTAGATCCTGGTAGTCGATCTTGGTGGTAGGAATCCTTGGTAGTAGAATCCCTTGTAGGTAGAATCACTTGCTAGTAGAATCCTTGGTGAGTACGAAGCTCCTGGATGGTCGTAAGATCCTTGGTGGATAGATCTTGGTACACGTAGAATCCTTGGTAGTAACAATCCTTGGTAAGTAGAATCCCTCTGGTAGTAAGAATCCTTGGTAGTAGAATCCTTGGTAGTAAGAATCCCTTGGTGGTAGAATCCTTGGTAGTAAGAATGCCTTGGTAGTAAGAATCCTTGGTAGTAAGAATCCTTGGAGTAGAATCCTTTGGTAAGTAGAATCCTTGGATAGTAGAATCCTTGGTAAGTAGATCCTTGTAGTAAGAATCCTTGTGGTAAATCCTTGGTGTTAGAATCCTTGGTAGTAAGAATCCTTGGTGGTAGAATCCTTTGGTAGTTAGAATCCTTGGTAGTACAATCCTTGGTAGTAGAATCCCTTGTTAGTAGAAATCCTTGGTAATTAGAATCCTTGTAATTAGAATCCTTGGTAATAGAATCCTTGTAATTAGAATCCTTGGTAGTAGAATCCCTTGGTAATTCGAATCCTTGGTAGTAAATCTTGTAGTAGAATCCTTGGTAGTAGAATCCTTGGAGTAGATCCTTGGAGTAAGAATCCTTGGTAGTAGAATCCTTGTAAGTAGAATCCTGTTGGTAGTAGAATCCTTGGTAGTAGAATCCTTGATAGTAAGAATCCTTGGTAGTTAAGAATCCTTGGTGGTAGAATCCTTGGTAGTAGAATCCTTGGTAGTAGAATCTTTGGTAGTAGAATCCTTGGTAGTAAGAATCCTTGGTGGTAGAATCCTTGGTAGTAGAATCACTTGGTAATTAGAATCCTTGGTAAATTAGAATCCTTGGTAGTAGAATCCTTGTAATTAGAAACCTTGGTAGTAGAATCCTTGGTAGTAGAATCCTTGGTAGTAAATCCTTGGTAGTCTGAATCTTGGTAGTAAGAAATCCTTGGTGGTAGAGATCCCTGGTAGTAGAATCCTTGGTAGTTAGAATCCTTGGTAGTAGAATCCTTGGTAGTAGGAATCCTTGGTAGTAAGAATGCTTGGTAGTAGAATCCTTGGTAGTAAGAATCCTTGTCGTAGAATCCTTGGTAGTAGAAATCCTTGGTGGTAAGAATCCTTTGGTAGTTAGAACGCTTGTAAGTAAGAATCCTTGGTGGTTAGAATCCCTTGGTAGTTAGAATCCTTGGTAGTACAATCCTTGGTAGTAGAATCCTTGGTAGTAAGAGATTTGGTAGTTAGAATGCCTTGGTAGTTAGAATCCTTGGTATACAATCCTTGGTAGTAGAATTCTTGGGTAGTAAGAATCCTTGGTAAGTTAGATCGTTGGTGAGTAAGAATCCTTGGTAGTTAGAATCCTTTGGTAGAGAATCCTTGGCCAAGTAGAATCCTTGGTAGTAGAACCTTGGAAGTAAATCCTTGGTAGTAGAATCATTGGTGC
>NW_019946717.1:25983-28288 GCF_002910315.2 Salvelinus sp. IW2-2015
ACAACCAAGTGGGTCCGGTCTCCTCTAGTAAGAATCCTTCTAGAATCCTTCCAGGTAAATTTGTCCAAAATCAGATTGCAGGTTTGTTGTGAAGGTTATGTTATGGAGGTTAGTATCCTATATGTCCTTGTAAATAAAATCTCAATCTATATTTTTGTCAAAAATATTCAGGAGCTCATCTCTCTCTGCCCCTCTCCCACCCAGCTCTCTCCCACTCCCCCCATCTCCCTCCCCCCATCTCCCTGTCAGCTATCTAAACTGATTGTTCATTAGATTTAATTTAGTATTTTTTCAAACATTCCGTTCAAATAACTGTTAACAGAAAATAAGTAACTGTGTCCACCCTCTCTCTCCTCAACAGGTGTCTAAGCTGGGTGGAATGTCCATCTTCATCCTGTATGAGCTGAATGCTCCTCTGTGTTGGAGTGAGGTGTTGGTGGGCTATGGTTCAGCCTTGTCTACACTCATCTACCTGGGGAGCTTTGCAGGGGTGTCCCTGCTGTCGCGCTGTCTTCGGGACGGGTATATAGTACTACTGGGGCTGCTGTCTGTCGCTGCAGGACTACTGATGGCTGCCTTCGCCAAGAGCACGCTGCTCATGTTCCTAGGTGAGACGGAGGGGGGTGGGGTGGGGTGGGGTGGGGGGTTTAGGGAAAGGGTTAGGTTAAGGGTTAGGGGTTAACGAAAATTAAAAAATATATATATATTTTATTTTTGCATTTTCCAATTAAGAACATTCAAAACAAAAATGAAAAGATATTAGACAACAATATAACAAAGTGACAATAACCTTACAAGACAACAGACGAGTGTAAAAATATATATTTATATATATATATATATATGACACACTACCGTTCAAAAGTTTGGGGTCACTTAGAAATGTCCTTGATTTTGAAAGAAAAACCTTTTTTTTTTACCATGAACATAACATCATAATGATCAGAAATACAGTGTAGACATTGTTAATGTTGTAAATGACTATTGTAGCTGGAAACGGCTGATTTTTAATGGAATATCTACATAGGCGTACAGAGGCCCATTATCAGCAACCATCACTCCTGTGTTCCAATGGCACGTTGTGTTAGCTAATCCAAGTTGATCATTTTAAAAGGCTAATTGATCATTAGAAAACCCTTTTGCAATTATGTTAGCACAGCTGAAAACTGTTGTCCTGATTAAAGAAGCAATCAAACTGGCCTTTAGACTAGTTGAGTATCTGGAGCATCAGCATTTGTGGGTTCGATTACAGGCTCAAAATGACCAGAAACAAAGCCCTTTCTTCTGAAACTCATCAATCTATTATTGTTCTGAGAAATGAAGGCTATTCCATGCGAGAAATTGCCTAGAAACTGAAGATCTTGTACGACACTGTGTACTGCTCCCTTCACAGAACAGCGCAAACTGTCTCTAACCAGAATAGAAAGAGGAGTGGGAGGCCCCGGTGCACAACTGAGCAAGAGGACAAGTACATTAGAGTGTCTAGTTTGAGAAACAGATGCCTCACAAGTCCTCAAATGGCAGCTTTATTAAATAGTGCCCACAAAACACCAGTCTCAACATCAACAGTGAAGAGGCGACTCRGGGATGCTGGCCTTCTAGGCAGAGTTGCAAGGAAAAAGCCATATTTCAGACTGGCCAATAAAAATAAAAGATTAAGATGGGCAAAAGAACACAGACACTGGACAGAGGAACTCTGCCTATTACCATTGTCAAACCTCTGAGGTAGAAATCTAGACTGCGCAGTCCACTAGGACATTTTGAAACTGGGGAGGTTTAAGCCCCCTTGACTGTAATCAAGGGTCAGTTTATCCAGGCCAACCCTAGGGGTTTTTCCGTGCCAGCTTGTCGAGAGAGGAAAAGAATGCTGCGGGAACAGGGATAGTGAGAGATTGAAACAAATATGGAAATCTGGGGAGGACATTCATTTTAATTACATTGATTCTACCCAGTAGAGTGAGAGGTAAGTCCATCCATTTACCCAGGTCACCCTCCACCTTTTGCAACAAGCTGGCCAGATTGAGTTTATAGAGGTTGTTCAAGTTACCATCCACCATTATACACAAATATGTGAAGCCCATAGGCGACCATCTAAAAGAAACTTATGCTTGACGGTATGATGGTCAAAGACAGACAACGGTAAGATTTCGCTTTTATCAAAATATACCTTATATCCAGAGAAAGAACTATAGTACTGTAATCGGTCACTCTCTCTCTCACTCTCACTCTCACTCTCACTCTCCCTATGTCTCTCTCCTTCTCTCCCCCTCTCTCTCTCTCCCTCTCACTCTCACTCTCTCTCTCT
>NW_019946718.1:0-8782 GCF_002910315.2 Salvelinus sp. IW2-2015
CAGGTAATCTGTGTTAGCGAGTCTCGCTCGAGATTTTATTGGGCGTTAGAAGCGTAATATATAATACTAGAAATAGAGAGGAATTTGTCGTATCGGTCTGAAATAATACTTCTGACATACAATACCAATTATGTGTGTCAGCTAATTATGGGCGGATCGCCGAGGTGTGGGGTCACTTGTGCAAAGAAGATGTCATCCATAAATGGGCAAACTAACACTCGAAGCGGCTGTTCGAGGCGCACAAATGTGCCTCTACTGTCGATGCCGCTCAGCAGTTCTGTGATGAGGGGATTCTCCTATAGCATGTCCAGATCACCAGGTCTCCAACAACACTACATCACAAAGCAAATGGCATGCAGGGCAGAATTAGGCATGCATCACACACACCAGCCAATATCGACACAGTAAATAATAAAAACTGGCAATAACACATGTTTTGGGAAACATCTAAAATCAGCAGTGGATATCGATTACATATCATATCATTAGCCCAACACACACACAGCGAAGCGCCTGCAATGGCAAGAGCTGAGCAAAGAAAAAGGATGTCGCGCATCATACCAGGCTGGATCCTGAGGACTACAGACGATTATCAGTGCACAACCGGCTGTTCTAACAATGTGCTGTCAATTGCTGAAAATAGAGTAAGGACATTCTACCTGTTGACCCTGCTAAGTGCGCTCAGTACGCCGCCTCTCAGGGGGCCGTATCACTCCAGCTGTGTCCTTGAAGGGGATGTCTCAGCACGGAGTTCACACCGACCTGTTCTACTTAAACACTGAAGCGGCCAGGGTGGCCGCTAAAGCCCAAAGACATCTTTACCTACAGGGCCAGCTGGATGCGCTAGGGGCTGCGAGTTACACAATCCTGTTCTACTGAAACATCTGAAGGCGCTCTAGTCCCGCTCATCGCAGTCTGGTCCTGGGGCTGGAAGTTCCGACAAACCTGTTTCTAACTAACACATAAGCTACTGAAGGCCATGAAGTCCGGCTCATCCCGGCAGGCTGGTCTGGGGCTGAGTTCAAACGGCTGTTCTACTAAGCACAGCTGAACGCCTCAGTCCCAACTCATCCAGGCTGGTGCCTGGGCTGAGTTCACAAACCTTCGTTCTACATAACCACATGAAGCCTCAGGAACAGAACATGCCAATCAAGATCGGCATACAACCAAATTAGGGCACCACACAGTTCAACGCAACAAAACTAGATTGCTTACTGGAGCAAACACAAGCAGGCAAACAATCTCACAGAGCAAAATGGCGCATGCTTATGCTATGGGGGCTGGAAATCGAAAGTAGTCTCGGTGGGCTCTAAAAGACTATTGCTGCCGGCATGGTTAGCGATGTATCAAAACCTTAGAAAACCGTTGACAGAGTAGCAGGCTCAGTGAGAAGCCTTGCCATTGAGAAGGGTAGTTAGCACACGGAAAAAGCCTGGCTGCCCTGTAGACGGAAGGGCTGGTGGTCACCGGCTCGTGGCTTGTACTGGCTCTTCCAGTAACAGTAAATCAGACTGTGTTTTGTGAATGCCTCTATGCACTGTTCACCGCAGCCACACTTACGCCCCACACAACGAGCTACACCACACACACACACACACACAACCACATCACACACACATCATTCAGCATACCATTTTCTTAGTCGCTTATCCAGTCTTCATTCTACTACCACGAAGTTCTCTGCACGGTCTACCCTACAAGCTCGTGTGCTTTTCCCTCACACCACTCTGTAATCGACACATTCGAAGAACCCAGCGTCTCACAAGGCCTGACATAGGACTAAGCGACAACCACTCTACACCATTAACATGCGTTTTAGAAATTAATAGCACATTACACACACACATATTGCAACACATGACAATGACTATTCTATAGCTAAGCCATTACACATTACCTCTTCGGCCACACGGCTAGATATCGCATGGAGGAACATAACAAGCCTGTTATACATATTTTGTAAGTCTCAGGGTCTATGGCTAAACTACTTCACTCCAAGTATGTGGATACTTTGCTTTAAAGGTATGTTATCTCGTGGACCCTTCATTGTGGGATTTGTGAGTCTACGGGCAAGTCACAGTTATTTTTATTAGTATTCGACCTTCTTGTCCTCTTTATTCGTGGTCTCTTAAGTGTTAGGATAGCACCAGTTTGTTGGCCAATAGATCCGTATTTACACTGCAAGTTGTGTTAGGTGAGATCGGGATGCACATGTTCTTCAATTTTTCAAGAGATACTATATGGCCACTGGAAATTATAGCCGTTAACACATAGAACTTACTGTATGCCGATTTTTAGCAGAGCCTCTGGATGAACATAGTACGGCGTCGATTGGGTTGTCTCAACAAATGGGATACTCATATATGTGTAGTGATCTTCAATGTATCTTGGGCTTGGCATACTACCCTGTGCTTGACCAAATAGAAAATATATTTAAGTGAAGGGGATGAGGTTTATTTGGAGGCGAAGTTGGTGGTCAAGTGATTCAGTAAAAAAATAGTTTTACAGGTACCTATTAAAGTAGTTTTCTCTGGGTGGTTCTTTGATTTAGGCTAATTTCTAGCTCTGTTATATAATCATGCTCGTGCTACTTGTCCACTTTATTTTAGAAGATAGTTTAACCTTGTTTTTAAAGACCGACTCATTCTTCTCGCTTAGCCGGAAGCGACTGAACCCGTACAAAAAATATCACGGGTTGTACAACATCATTAAATGCTATGACCGGCTCGATACGATAGGGTATAAACTTCATAGCATAATACTCTTGGTCATCATGACTTGGCTACCGCTTCAACACGACCTAGAAATGTGACGAGGACAGAATGTTAAAGTCAGCCACTAACCCATCTGTCGGTTGTGGTTCAGTGATCGTCTGAGTTTAAGTGTTGTTCGTAACTATACACAAAGAAGGTGTGTGTTCCTCTTTTTAATATGAGAACTATATGATTTGTATCGTTTTGGAATTGTGGAGGATAATTTTAAGGTAAATTTTTGTATTATTTGTATTATTAAGTATCCTTTTAAATGTTGATATACCTAAGGGTAATTACTGCTGGACTTTATTTGGTTTTTTATTACGTGTTTGTACTTTTACTACGACCCAGTACTAATTGCTTGACATAGTTCACGGGCTAATGTTCTGGTGGATCGAACTCGGGAAGTAAAAATTATTATGTCGGAATCGGGTTTCAGTGTGTTTTCACTTACGAAAGCAGGGTGCCTCAATATCAGGTAAGGGTGTGCATACACACAATACTAAAGACACATACAACACCACTCGCACACATCTTTGATACAACCAACCACACATCTGACCACTACATCAAACAACCCACAAACAGACAACACAGTCACACTGACACACAACAGACATAACACATCACCAACCCACATAACAGCCACACACACACACTGCACACACACTTACACCACACATCAACCCACAGACCACACATCTGACACACACCATACTGACACACACACAGACAAACATCACTGACCACACAAAGACACAACAACTGACACAACCATCACACACACAAGACACACACTGAACACACATCAGCACACAGAACACAGCGACACACACATCACACAGACACCACTCACACCACAGACACACACTGACCACACCACACCAGACAACAGCACTGCAGATCACACACGACACACAACTGACACATCAACAGCACACACTGACACACTACACCGAAACAACACACTGACATCACACACACAGACAAACCATCACGACATGCACACACACTGACACCACACACAGACACATACACTGACACATTACACCAGAAGCACACAACTGACACACCATCAGATAACACACGACTCTGAACACACACAGACACCCACTTTGACAACAACACACAGCAGACACACCACAGACAAACAAACACTGACCAACAGGATAAGCACAAACAGACAGCAAGCACACACCTGACACCACACAGACAACAGCCTGACACAGCACACAGACCAGTCCTGACATACACACAGAACATGAGACACACAGACATCAGACCACAGACACAACGTACAGACACACACACTGACACAAGGCACACAGACACACACCCAGACACACACAGAACACACACAGACACACACTGACACATACACACAGACAAGTTACACTCAGACCACAGCAACAGCAGACCACACAGACACATCACACAGACACACAGACAGACACAACACAAGACACACACAAGACCACACTTCACACACACAGACCCACACGACCACACACACGAAACACACACGACCCACCCAGACCCACCTGACACAAAGACAACCAGACACGACACAACACCACACTGACAGACACACAGACCACACACTGCGGTCGAGAGATCTCTGGACATGGAGAACTGTGTTCTCTTCTCTCTCTCATCTTTTCCTAATCCTGGCAATTAGCAAGAATTAATAATGATAAAAGAGAAAGGTCCAGGCAAAGAGCCTTGAATGATAGCGTTCGTGCATGGTAAGCATTCAATTCGCCTCTCAAGGTCCTCAAGGTCCGTGCTCCATGTCTGTCACCTGGGTGCTCAAGGAGGTTGGAAGAAAGACCTATTTGATATGACATTTCACTCTCCTCTTCCGTCCCTTTCTCTCCTAGACTCTCTTTCTTTCTCTCTCAGTCTCTCTGTACTCTATCTTCCCTGCCTCTCATCTCTGAACTCTCTCACTCTCATCTCCCCCATCACTCTCTGCTCTCTCAGCTCTCTCATCTCCATCCTTGAGGCTACGGCTGAGTCTGCTTAAAACCCCCCATTGTAGAAGTCTTTTGAAGGTTGAGGCCCCATAATGTGTACAATACGGAAGAATTAAGCCTTGCTCTCTCTCGCCCCAGATGAATGAAGGGAATTCAATTCCCCAGTTTGTTGTGGCCGAATCGCCCTGTAAAACTATGTGGACTTGGACCGCTCTGTTGCGTGAATGCGGGGCGAAACTGTGAACTGGTGGTGTTGTGAGATAAACTGTGGATGAGTGAGAGGGTCGCATGAACTTGTGATGCGCACAGCTGGGATTTGTATAGAGAGTAGTTTATATGTGTTGGAGAATGTATTGTGCATTTTCCAGGATGTGACTTCGGGAAAACAAACAGTGTCATCTGCTCCTCAAGGGTGTGTGGGTTCGGTTTGGAGAAGGTGGTTGCTTTCTGTACCATGAGTAGCGCATGCATACAGGGTCCTTTGAAAGGATTTGGATCCATTTTATTTAACACATTTATTGGTGGATTCAAATAAAGTAATAAAGCAATGTGAGTGTGTGTGTGTGTGTGTGTGTGTGTGTGTGTGTGTTGTGTGTGTGTGTGGGTGTGTGGTGCTGGGGTGTGTGATGTGTGTGTGTGTGTGTGTGTGTGTGTGTGTGGTGTGTGTGTGTGTGGGTGTGTGTGTGTAGTGTAGTGTACAGTATTCGCCTCACAAAAGAAGGTATATAGAAGAAGATCACCCGTAGAAAAAACTATTTGAAGGGGGGAAAGAGCCTCTGGTTTCTTAATGACCACTCCTGCCCCCTGGTGGCTATTTGTAACAACACCGTCGCACTAGGAGCTGGGCTGAAGTAACTCAAGAACAGGGAATTTCTCCTTATTGCACCACCTCAGTCGCCTCAATCGGCACTTTGATCTGGTAAGAYAGAAAAAGGAAAAGACGCCWCACCCARGGGGATTTRCTCCTTTTGCATTTCAAAACTAAAAAGTAGAAAGATGAAAGATGCCTTGTMCCAAKATGTAGTATTTGTTATGTATTTAAAATATTGYGGAATCTTGACYCTTTGGATGCTCATAATACMATCTTGTTGGGTCACTTTAGGGACATTACSAAAATGCTGATCTTGTTGCATTAATCTATGGTTGTGTGTTGTCTATGGTCGTGATAGTGATAGTCACTACAGTGGTGAACAACTAGGACCATCGCTGGTGAAGATAAGAGTGGCTGTGTTCTGTTGTTAGGGTTGACGTACACTGAGTGTACAAAACATTAGGAACACCTTTGTTTTGCCCTCAGAACAGCCTCAATTCTTCGGGGCATGGACTCTACAACGTGTCGAAAGCGTTCCACAGGGATGCTGGCCCATGTTGACTCCAAGTTGGCTTGATGTCCTTTGGGTGGTGGACCATTCTTGATTCTTGATACAGATGGGAAACTGTTGAATGTGAAAAACCCAGCAGCGTTGCAGTTCTTGACACAAACCGGTGCGCCTGGCACCTACTACCATACCCCGTTCTAAGGCACTTAAATCTTTTGTCTTGCCCATTCACCATCTGAATGGCACACATACACAATCCATGTCTCGATTATCTCAAGGCTTAAAAATCCTTCTTTAACCTGTCTCTTCCCCTTTATCTACACTGATTAAATTTGATTTAACAAATCAATAAGGGATCATAGCTTTCACATGGATTCACCTGGTCAATCTGTCATGGAAAGAGCAGGTGTTCCTAATGTTTTGTCCACGCAGTGTACTCTGGAAAGCAGCTAGATTATGTGATTTCACCTGTTCAATTTTCTGAATAAATGTGGGTGGGGGAAAGGAGACAAGGAAAGGAGACAAGGAGAGGAAACCACTTTTGAGCGTTGAGATGCACCCAGTGTCCTCTCTAAAAGATCTGATTGGAGTGTGGTGTCTGTGTGTAGTTTGTCTTTGCCCCAGTAGATGGCGTCAACAGTTAAAGCGCAGCATGCACCCAACCTGCTGTCTCTCTGGTCTGTGGTAGTGTGTAGTGGTTCGTCATTGATCTGTTCAGTCAAACACATATTCATGAGTATACAGCACACACACACACACACGCACACACACACACACACACGCACACGCACACACACACACATACACACACACTTGCTATCAGTCTCACTTATTTCTCTCTCTGATAAGTTCTCCCTCTCTTTTCTCTCACCTTCTTGACTGTAGGTTATATCTTACAACCTTCTCTACCACACATTCTAATTATCTCCATCTCTCCATCTCACCCTACACCTCTCTCTCTCTCTCTATCTCTCTCTCTCACACACACACACTTGATCCATCCTTCTCTGTCCTACAGGTGTGAACGTGCCTTTCATCGTCCCTGCACCCTGCCAGTGGATCTATCCACCATTTACACACATGCTAAGCATCCTAGTAAAACATGCCTCTGGAATCAATACGAACACAGCAAAAAAAGATTCAATATTGACCTGGGTAATGGAGTGAGGTTGGAAAAATTGTATTGTGCCAACTAGTGATTTCATCTCTGAGTAGTTACATGGGGCACTTTTCACCCTTCAGTAGATAAGAAATGTTGTGTTTGTATGTGTGTGTGTGTGTGTGTGTGTGTGTGTGTGTGTGTGTGTGTGTGTGTGTGTGTGTGTTGTGTGTGTGTGTGTGTGTGTGTGTGTGTGTGGTGTGTGTGTGTGTGTGTGTGTGTGTGTGTAATAGTCATGTAATATGATTCCATATGTCTACATGAGTGCCTTGAACTGGGCTGTTACATGTTGATATTTCAGTGTGTAATTGGGTGAGTGTTTGTGTACTGTAGCCTGTAGCCTGTAGCCTGTAGCCAAGTGTGTGGTTGCTTGCATCAGTGTCTGCATGTCGGTGGGTCTTATGTCTAAGCTGGTGTTTGAAAGTGAAGCAAAAGGTAAACTATTAAAAGCAATAACCCCTGTGCTCCTCTCTCCCATTTCTGCTCATTAACTCAGAACACCCATGGAACAGAGATACCTAGATTGGCTCTAACTTCCTATGATACAGATTTGCGATCTTACTTCTGTAACATATCTAGATGATATGCAGGGTTCTTCAAAACAGGTTCTGTGTACCTACAGGATGTGCATGTTTTTGTCCAGCCCAGCAGTACCTACAGTACTGTCAGTCAAAGGACCAAAACTCCCTCTAGTGGCCTCATGGTGGTATGTTATTAATTTTTCATAATCTCATAATTAATAAATATAACTTTTTTAAAATGCCAGAAATCCAGTGTTTCTATATCAAACGGTTTTGTTAATTTCAGTCTTCTATGATGTATATAAAGTCTCATATTGGGATGCAAACTCTACTTCTACTTTATATCTGACATGGTACAGGTGTCTTCTTTTGTTAAGTCCATAACCATGTGAGTGAGGTGTATACTTTTGTTTCAAAGTAGATTTGTTTAAGACTGCCAAGAAACACTGTGTGACCCTGTTTTTAGCCCACTGCAGTAAAAGGTTAAGACAATCAAGGGATTGATGATGATTAGTTGATTGGTTGAATCAGGTGTCTTAGTGCCAGGCTGAAACAAAAGCCTTTACAACTTCAATCTAAATCAAATAAATCTAATCAAAAATCTAATCAACGTTATTCATCACATCGTTGTAAACAACAGGTGTAGACTAACAGTGAAGTTTACTTTCGGTCATTTTCCAACATGCAGAGTTTAAAGCTATGCTAGGGCCCACTTGTTAACCAACTATCAACAAAGTGATGTGGCCATCTTTACCACAACCCCTTTTGGACTTTCCCCAGTCAACGGTGGCCTACGGTGAACAATGACTCCTACTGAAGTAATAACACAGCCGTTTAGTCCTTTAGCAGTCACCTTCTCATCTGAGAAGATCGCTACATCATATCAACATAGTCCCTGAGCTGTCTACCACTTCTCCAGGTGTTGTGCAACTCCAAACAAAACGACCGGAATGCACCCACTATCCTCACGCCCTTCCACCACACCACGCTCAACACTGGGACTAGGGGAACAATGAGACCAGAGTGAGGTGGTGACACAGCCACCAACGCACCA
>NW_019946718.1:13554-15086 GCF_002910315.2 Salvelinus sp. IW2-2015
AATACTTGGATGGAAACTCAGCAAACAATGGATCATCTAAGGTAAAGTAAAGCTCTGACCAAAGGTTGAGAGGCGATACCTAAGTTTAGTCAACTAAAGTGATACTGGCAAGTTTTTTTTTCAACATATGATCGAATTACTCCTATGCACATGCACAAAAGCAAACTCAAGGGATTTTCCTATTTTAAAGGGGCAATCTGCAGTTGCTGCACCATTTTTAGACTTACAAATGAACAATGTGTACTCATTGATTTTTGAAGAATATAACTTATTGAGCTTATTTCAACTGTCGTACCCCGTCGAAACCCAAAACTATATTCTCCTGACTAAGACCATGCTGCTGAAACATGGTTATATATCATTGGTAGCTGGTTAATGATCACTTACTGGGAACAGTAAACAGTGAGTTGGCGTTTCATAGACTAGAATAGAATAGAATAGAATCACTCATAATACTAGACTAGACTAGAACAGAATGGATCAAACTACACTACATAGACTAGACTAGAATGAATGTCATGCAGTCCAGTCCAGCGATGGAATATTGCCTTTAGTTTAACTTCACAAGTAAAATACACGTGAAATATAGTCTATTAGATCACTTTGCATTTTAGCATTTTTCATTTTGGGGTTGTTCTGTTCAAATTTTGGCATTTTAGTTTTGGATTCGATCTTACTTATGGGTCAAACCTGCCTTACTGTTTGTCTGTCTGTTTCTATCTCTCTCTGCTCCTCCGCCCCGTTCCACGCCTCTGTCTATCGAATGTCTCCTCTATTTTGTTAAACGGCTGCAGTATCTGTGAACTCAGACCCCGCGCATGTGCACCACTGACTCTGTCCATTCGTAAATCAAAACCCGCATCTGGCGTGATGGAAATACATTATACCGATTTGTGCCCACTCCAAACTCSTACCCTGTTTGAACATAAAGCATTAAGTATATAGTCAAAAAGAAATCAATAGTATCTTTTAATTATACTATTCCACTATTTCATCKWTTTTGTGTAATTAATATATAGTGCGGGATGGGGTGGTCATATRGTGGAGGCTCAGCCTGGTCTCAGATATTTTTGAATTTTTCCGTACGTAAAATCAAGACACTCCATTTAGTATGATATGTTAAGTTTGGTATGGGTACATAAGACAGATGGTTACTTAAGCTGGTCGGGGTGGGTGGGTGTATAACGCAAATGTTTAAGAAACCAAAGGTTGCGAGTTTGAATCTCATCATGGACAACTATAGCATTGTAGCTAATTATCAACTTTCAATGACTTACTACTTTTTAGATACTTTGCAACTCCTTAGCATGTTAGCAAACCCTTCACCTAACCTTCACCTAACCTTCACCTAACCTTCACCTTAACCCTTCACCTTAACCCTTCACCTAACCTTCACCTTAACCCTTCACCTAACCTTCACCTTAACCCTTCGCCTAACCTTCACCTTAACCCTTCACCTAACCTTCACCTAACCTTCACCTAACCTTCACCTTAACCTTCACCTTAACCCTTCACCTAACCTTCACCTTAAC
>NW_019946718.1:20794-21984 GCF_002910315.2 Salvelinus sp. IW2-2015
TCACCTAACCTTCACCTTAACCCTTCACCTAACCTTCACCTTAACCCTTCACCTAACCTTCACATTAACCCTTCACCTAACCTTCACCTTAACCCTTCACCTAACCTTCACCTTAACCCTTCACCTAACCTTCACCTTAACCCTTAACCCTTCACCTAAACCTAACACATAGCCTAGCCTAACCCATATGTTAGCCACCTAGCTAGAATTTGTAACATTTCATAGGTTTTGAGAATTCGTAACATATTGTACCTTTTGCAAATTCATAACTTATAATACTTTTTTGTAAATTCCTAACATATTGTACGGTTTACAAATTGATAACATATAACACAAATTGTGATTTGTAACATATTGTACGGTTTACAAATTGATAACATAAAACACAAATTGTAACATATCATACTAAATGGAATGTCTCGGTTTTAAGTACAGAATAATATGAAATCCTCTGAGACCAGGTTTCGAGGCTATTAGGGAGCCCATGCCGTTTATGTGAACGAGCGCCTGCTTTTGGAGTCACTAGGCAGTGGGAGTGTGCGGTCCAGAGTGCACATGGCTCATGTCATCTGATATCTCGCCACATCAGTGCGGACTGGTTGGTTCATAGGGAAGTCTAAAGATGCCGCGATAGATCGCTAGAGAGGCTATGCATCACCACTGGATGGGTGGCTGGATGGGTGAATAGATTAAAAGAGTGGATGAATGACTAGATCGATGAATGGAGGATSAATGAATGAACGAATYCTTGAGTCGGTGSGGTAGAAGTAGAGCAGCGGTTTTGTAAGCCAGGGGATTCTAAACTTGAACTTGAGGAAACAATGKGTGTAGCTTGACAGATGWGCCATGCCTATTTCTATGGGACGTGTTGGGTGGTTTGACTATGTAGGTGATGAGATATTGGGCATCGCCATAGTTTTATTTTGAATGAACACTTCCACTTCACATTTTGCCCAGTTAGGTGTTCACCAGACATGGTTCTCAAACGGGTGCCGATATTACGAACATATTACTGCAACCACATTCCCGTACGGGATTGYATGCTCAGGCAGCGGTGTGCGGGGCGGTATGCCCGGAATTTTACCTCGCGTGGCGCACTACCCCAATAGCACGAGCTCCTGTGGCTGACAGATGACTGCTCGGCACTTTCTATTTTTATCCCCGTGGCGCTGTTTCTCCTCTAAGAACGT
>NW_019946718.1:27659-28287 GCF_002910315.2 Salvelinus sp. IW2-2015
CACACACACCAGTATACATACTCTTACCTAAACCCAATCATATAACATTACCGATCCGAGGAGCACAAAAGCGTAAGCAACAAGTGATATAGCCTATAATACACATCTACAGATTTCATTGCCATTTATACAATGTTAATACAACACACACACACAGACACACACACACATACTTGTTGATTGCACTAAAGCCAACGTAATATGAAATACAAAATACATTATTAGGGGCCTATTATTGTTAAATTATCATTATTATTATTGTTGTTGTTGTTATTATTATTATTGTTGCACTCCATGTTTCTCCTCATTCACAAACTGGGCTTCAGCAGGGCGAGGGCGTTCACCGCGGCGGGTTTAGGGCTCGACTGTTTCAGCACCATGGACAACTCCCACAGCGCCGTCAGCGCCTCGGAGCCGAGGCCATTGCGTTTCAGCACCATGAACAACTCCCACAGCCCCGGCAGCGCCTCGAAGCTAAGGCCATTATGTTTCAGCACCATGGACAGCGTTCTCCTTGGTTGGCTAGTAATAAGCAATAATATGTGCTCATCGTTCAACAGCAAAAAAAATATTTAAACACAAGTACAACCAACTAAGTTACTTCGGGGGCTTGTGGTACTGATTTAGA
>NW_019946719.1:0-14140 GCF_002910315.2 Salvelinus sp. IW2-2015
CTACCCCCTCCAAACTACTAAGCATACCCCTCATAATGTTGACTAATACCCCTGCTATATCGACTCGACCCCTCTAATAATGTGACAGCTACCCTTCTAATATCTACTAGCACCCGCTCATATCTGACAGCTACCCCCTCTAGATACTGACAGCTGCCCCTTCTATTACTGACTACTACCCCCTTCAATACTGACTACTACCCCTTCACTATGTGACAGCTACCCCCTTCTAATATCTGACATAGCTACCCCCCATTACTGACAGCTACCCCCTCTAATGTGACTAGCACCCCCTTCAACATCTGACTACACCCCCTTCTAATATCGAACTACTTACCCCGTCTAATATCTGACACTAACACCCTCTAATCGACACTACCCCCTTCTAATAAGTGACTACTACCCTTCAATATCGACTACTACCCCCTTCTAAAGAACAGCTACCCCCGTCTAAACTGACTAGCTACCCCCTTCTAAAATGACTAAGCCTACCCCTTCTAAAATGTGAACCTACCCCCTTCTAATAGTACCGCACGCCCTTCTAAAAGTGACTAAGCTAACGCCTTCTAATAATGTACAGCTACCCTCCTCAGAACTACTACCCCCTCACATTGATAAGCTACCCCCTCTCAATATGTGATCCACACCTCCCTCTAATATACTAGCTAACCCTTCTAATATTGACTAGCTACCCCCTTCAAATGTACTAGCACCCCCTCAATATGTGGCTAGCTACCACCTTCATATTTGACAGCTACCCCCCTATCTAGGTACTAGCTACCACCCTTCTAAACGTACTAGCATACCCCCTCTAATAGAACACTACCCCCTTCTAATAGTGAATATCGACTCCCCCCTTCTATTATGGACACTACCCCCTCCTAATATGGACACACCCCCTTCTAAATGAACTACACCCCTTCTAATATCGACCAGCTACCACCGCCCTCTAATTATGTGACTAGCATACCCCCTTCATATCTGATAGCTACCCCTCAATATGTGACTACTACCCCCTTCCTAATATCTGACTAGCTACCCCCTCGATTATCTACTAGCTACACCGCTTCAATATCTGACAGCTACCCCCTATCTATTATCTACACACCCCCGTCTAATATTGACTAGCTACCCCTCTACATGTGACAGCTACCCCTTCTAATATCTAACAGCACCCCTTCTATTAATCTGACTAGCGAACCCCCTTCTATAATGTGACTACTACCTCCCTTCTAAACTGACACTACCCCCTTCCTAATAACACTAGCTACCGCCCTTCTAATATCGACTAGCTACACCCTTCTAAATCTACTAAACTACGCCCTTCTAATAGTGACAGCTACCTCCGCCTCTAATACTGACTAGCGACCCTTCTAATAGTGACTAAGCCTACCCCTTTCTAAAGTATCTGACTAGCACCCCCTTCTAATACTGAACTACTACCCCCTTCTAATAGATCGCTAGCTAACCCCTTCTAATATCTGAACCTACCTACCTTCTAATAGGACTACTACCTCCCTCTAAGTACTGACTACTATCCCCCTTCAATATCTGACAGCTACCCCCTTCTAATATGTGACCTAGCTACCCCCCTTCTAAATCTGACAGCTATACCCTCTAAATCGACTACTAACCCCTTCTAAAGTACCTACTACCCCTTCTAATAGGTGACTAGCTCCTCAGCTCTCATTGAGGTGAACTTACTACCCCCTTCTACATGGACTAGCTCCCCCTCTAATAGTGACTAGCTACACCCCCCTAGATATGACTGCACCCCCTTCTAATATCGACTAGCCTACCTTCCTCTAAATATTACAGCTACCCCCCTAATATCTGGACACTACCCCTTCTGAAAATCTGACAGCTACCCCCTCTAATATCACAGCTTACCGCCCTCAATACGACAGCTACCGCCCTTCTAAAAGTGACTAGCACCCCTTCTAAAGTGAACTAGCTACCCGCCTTCTGAATGACTGACTAGCCCCCCCCTTCTAATAGCGCTATAGCTACCCTCAATATGTGACTAGCCGGACCATTGCTATCCCTCTAATATGGACAGCTACCCCTTCTATTTTTGACAGCTACCCCCCTTCTTACTATTGAACAGCTACCCTTGCTAAAATGACTTAGCTACAGCCCGTCTAAGCTTGACTAGCTACCCCTTCTAAAATCTGACTAACTCCCCCTTCTATATGACTAGCTACCCTCTAAAATCCACTAGCTACCCCCTCACAAATGTTGACACTACCTGCCCTTCAAATATTGACAGCTACGCCCCTTCCTAAATCACACTACCCCCTCTAATATCGACAGCTACCCCTCTAATATGTGACTACTACCTCCCTTCTAATATCGACGAGCTACCGTCCCTTCTAATATCGACTACACCCCCTCTTAATATGTGACTAGCTACGCCTTCCTAATACTGACTAGCTACCTCTAAATATCTGACTAGCTACCTTCTAACAGGTAACCTAGGGTAACGCAACTGGTGCCATTACCGAAAGGATCTTGATTGTCCCAGCTCCCTGAGCAAGGCCGTTAAACCTGCTGTTCCGCTGAGCAAGCCGTTAAACCTGCTGTTCCCTGAGCAAGGCCGTTAACCTGCTGTCCCCTGAGCAAGGCCGTTAACCTGCTGTTCCCCTGAGCAAGGCCGTTAACCTGCTGTCCCCTGAGCAAGCCGTTAACCTGCTGTTCCCCTGAGCAAGGCCGTTAACCGCTGTTCCCCTGAGCAAGTCCGTAACCTGCTCCCCTGAGCAAGGCCGTTAACCTGCTGTTCCCCTGGAGCAAGGCCGTTAACCTGCTGTTCCCCTGAGCAAGGCCTTACCCTGTCTGTTCCCCTGAGCAAGGCCGTTAACCTGCTGTTCCCCTGAGCAAGGCCGTTAACCTGCTGTTCCCCTGAGCAAGGCCGTTAACCTGCTGTTCCCTGGGCTCCGAAGACGTGGATGATTATGGCACCTCTCTGATTCAAAATCACTTATGTCATTTTTTGTGCCTATTGTTTAACGGGAATAAAAAAGTGTGCCTGTTTACTCTACTCTGCTCTCCTGCACCTGACTCCGCCTTACACAGCCTTAACGTGAACTCTCTTTCTCTACTCTCTCATCCTGTAAACTTAAGCCTTCATTGATTACACACTAATCAAACATTGGTAAATTGTGTGTAAAAACAAGTTTGCGTGTGCGTGTGTATGTGTGTGAATCTGATCTCCTCTCTCCTCAGAGATAGGTCTGACTAAGTGCTGCTGAAAAGGTCAAGTGAGATCAAGTGATGTCACAGGATCAGGAAGCGATGCCAAGTCAATAACATAATCGATAATGGATGCCCTGGTGGGTATTGATACCGAACACAGAATGGCATGTRGCTGGAATCCAAACTGATATACTCTGTTTAGTGGTGAAATAAGTATGGGATCAAATCAAATGTTATTTGTCACATCCGCCGAATACAACAGGTGTGGACCTTACAGTAAAACGCTTACTTACAAGCCCTTAACCAACAACACAGTTTTAAGAAAAATACCTAACAAAATAAGAAATACAAGTAACAAATAATTAAAGAGCAGCAGTAATATACCAATAGCGGTGTGTTGGTCAATTTCTTCAACAGATGATCAGGTCTATATAATTATCAAACATACATTAGTAATGGAAAGGAAACACAGACTATTTGTTTAAGTATTAAAATACTCCTTTAGTAATATCATTGTAGGCAGAAGTTGGTACAGAGTACAGTATAACAGAGTACAGAGTACAGAGTACAGAGTACAGTTTATGATAGTTCTCCCCAAGGTCTGCAAAATGTTTAAGACATCCAGTAACTCATATAGCCTCTCCCGGTCCTCCTCGCGTGAATTTCCCTGGCAACAACATTTTAATAAATCTAACCTCCCCTTGACAGCAGGAACCATTTTATCAGTAAGTAAAAATTCAGAAGTGGGTTTGATAGAAACTTGACCTTTCATCACAAGTATAGGGTCATGACAAGGTGAACGAGGGCAAGCATCTTCTGACAGGTGGCTGGTTTCATCAGGTCTGTGGCAGCCCTGTGTTCTCAGAAAACCAGATAACCACGGTGGGATCCAGACAGGAGGAGTCTGAACGTAGWCGCCTTCTGATAGTGTCTGAAGGGCACAACACTSAAKAACAGGTTTTAACACAGAGGTCTTCTGAAGAAGAGACCTTACAGTTTATCATAACARCATTTATTAACCCTTTAAAAGGTATAAGTCCTTGGTTTAATCCTCTTCATTCCCCTCTTTGAGGCCACCCGGCAAAGCAACTCAAGCATAGTAATTATAAGAATCGTCCATAAAAGGTGCATTAGATTGCAAGCAATCCTCAGGAGATTGAGGATAWAAATAATGGTCTGGGGGATGAGGAACATGAAGCATAAACATGCCTGGCATAGCCTTATGAAGTACACATTTGCCAGKTGCACAGAATGGACAAATGCAAATCAGCAGAACAAGCTCGGGAGCCAATGATGGAACTAAAATCGGAAAACAACTTACATCCAAAATGTCCTAGTTAATCTTTCAACCACCCAAATTGGGACAGGAGTCCATTCTGGTAAGGGGTGTAGGGGTATCAGCCAATGGAGTCATTCCTTGAGAATCTCTGTCGTATTATCAGAGGAGTCGGGGAGAAGCATAACACGTTCAGTGGGGGAAATAGAATTCCGGCGCCCCTCCTAAGCCAGGATGTAGTCTAATGCCAGGCTATACCTGCTGTAACAGCTTTAAGACTCTGACATATCAGGATGACAGAAGGTCAAACCAGCAATAGTCAAATTCATAAGCAATGTCAAGTTGTTGCTTACCAGCAGAACAGTAAACGTTTTATATTACCAATAGTAGTAATGTAATAGTCAATTCATAAGTCCTGCATGGAGGTGACGGTTGTTGATCCAAACAACTCACTCTGACTCTGAGGGTTTTTTCAAAAGGACTACATTCGAACCACTGGGCGTGTCTACTCAGTTTCGGACCATGTTTACCTTTGATCTAGGTTTTCATTGTTCCCTGGATCTCTTTCCTCCGAGCAAGACTGCGTGCAGAATAAGAAGCACCAAAAAACATGTACCTTAAAGGTTTACCCCAAGTTTTTATTTTTTACAATTGACCATAGTGGTCATGTGTAACAACATCTGGGTCTGGGTGTGCACTCTTATCTGTCTATGATGTCGTTGACGTCTTCTGGCGTGTGATAGGTGGTTGCCATCCCTGACGCCTGGAACCTTCACTGCTATTGGTGTTGCTGTGATGACCTGGTAGGGCCCATCCATCAGGGGTGGTTCCATTTCCTTTGGTGGACCCTACAGTTCATCCATTCTTCAACGTCAACAGCTAGCTGTTTGGGTCGCCCTGTTCTGACTTCCTGGGCTTCCTGTATTGGGAGACCCCCCCCCCCCAACCCCCCCCCCCCCCCCCCCCCGCCCCCCCCTCGCAAGCCACCCCCCCCGCCCCCCACCCCCCCTACAACATGGGTTAGTTCCTTCATGATATTTGCTCAAGTCATATCTCAGTGCGGTCAGGTCAGTCAGTTTTGGAGTCATTTGGTTGTGTAAAGGAATTGTTAATTGGACGCCAGTTAAGAGCTCATCTGGGCTAAGCATGTCCGTGGTTTTACTATTGGCGCAATTTCATCAGACCAAGGGAGACACTCTACCCATGACCTGTGGAAATGGCTGCTTAGGCGACCCTTTTATGGTTTTATTAGCCCTCTCCGTAATCCCATATACTTTGTGGGTGGTAAACACAACAAAGTTCTGTCTATCCCAATTGGGCAGCCCCTGTGCAACCACATCGCCTGTGAGATGGGTGCCATTGCTGCGGAGAGAGACTTCCTCCTCTATACATGTAACGGCTTTCTTCCTCCTGGGATGAAGGAGAGAGACCAAAGCAGCGCAGGCGCTAGTGTTCAACATGTTTAAACCTCTAACGGAGCTCTACCGGGTCCGGATCACCCCACCCCCCACAACTGATTATAGCATAGCTAGCATAGTTCACAAGTAGTAGTAGATCAATATCATTAATCACAAGTCCAGACACAGATGAAAGATACAGATCTTGTGAATAAAGCACCATTTCAGATTTTTTAAAATGTTTTACAGGGAGACAAAATATGTAATCTATTAGCTACACGTTAGAAATACACCACTTTTTCTAACTCCATCGTTTCTTATACTTCAGGTTGCTATCCCATTCGGCTAAAACTAGATATTGATAGCCACTAACCAAGAAAAAACTCTTCAGATGACAGTCTGATACTATTTATAGGTAATAGGTGGTTTTGTTAGTAAAAAAGTGCATATTTCAGGTAGAAATCACAGTTTACAATTGCACACCGACATCACAAGACTGACTAGAATTACTATAGAGGACGTGTATGACCAATTTTACTCTTATAAACATTTCATAAGATAGACAAAGATAGCAATGGCGACCAGTCTTGTGATTTCAGCCATATTTGCAGATTTTTCTAAGCGTTTTACAGCGAAAACACAATAAATCGATAAGTGTCACATGTGAAACGTTACAGAGCATCGATTTCCAGCCAAAGAGCGCTATAAACGTAATCACCGCCAATATATTAATTTTTTTCACTACTTCTCAAGAATTTCTTCCGATGACACTCCTGTAAATCAATTTTACCAACATAATTACAGTTTGTTCCGCAAATGTGTATTTGCTACAACCGTGGTTTACAAATGATACTAGGGATCAAGCCTCAAAATGTCTGACGTTATCTTTCAGAGTGATTAGTTTAATTGAGCTATCATATACTTGACTAAAAATACAGGGTTGACAGTATCGAAAGAAATTAGTTCTTAATGCAACCGTGACTTAACATTTTTAAAATTATCTTATTTCAATACAGGTGTTCGCCAAGTGACGCGATAAAACAAAATGGCGAAATATGCGTTTAAACTATTCGACAGAACAACGTTTTCATCATTAAATATTGGTTACTTTGAGTGTTCTTTCATCAGATCTTGGGCATGGTCTTTTCTATTTGTAATCTTCTTTTGGTCGATAAGATGTCCTCTTGTCCTTCGAGATATGTCCACTACAACGACGAGACCCCGAACAGTTCCCAAGCTAAAAGTGCCGACAAAAGAATCTCAGAATCGCCTAAACGGATATTTAAATTGCTTAAAACGGTTCAAATTAACTACATTATGATGTTTTTTTACAAACTATACGACTTAAAAACATGACAGAGAATATTGCTGGCCTAAAAAACGATTTTTGAATGAGGCAAGTCCGATGTCTTATCGCTTCAGGCGGGCGCGGAGAAGGGGTACCTCGTTTTGCTTCTTTTATAGTGTGTAGTTGTGAATCGAATTCCTTCAAACGTGTGAGCGTACGACCCAGAGGAAGACGTAGGCAGTGTCGGTTTCTTCATAGCATTCACAGTCACCTTAAAAACAGACTCCAGATCAGGGGTAAAAATTTCTGAAATCTGACCCCTGTCATGAAAAGTGCTGTAGATATAGTTCTGTACCACTCAGAGACAAAATTCCAACGGCTATAGAAACTAGAAGTGTTTTCTATCCATAATAACCTATATGCTTATTGTACGATCAAGAATTTAGCACGAGGCAGGTTTTTTGGAGACCAATATGCTTAATGCCGGAAACAGCACCCCTTGAACTCCAAGAGTTAATAATGAGAATAACGTGACTAAACAAAATCAGAACAATATAATTTGACATAGCATGTATGTAACATTTAATTAACACGTGTGATTTGCAAATTTCAATCAGAATTTGGACAAAGACCAGGTGTCGATATTGGTCTTAACTCTCTCCTTGTGCGTGGCACCAACCCGTGGGGCGCACAGGGGACACATACAGAGGAGAGAGAGAGCAGAGGAGACGAGGTTTTTGCAGGAGAGGGATTCTTCCACAGGCCATCAGGGCCCTAGAGCAACTTCTAGACTCCACAAAGGGTGTATACGTGTCTACAGCTGGTGTTTGGTCCAGTCAATGATATTCAGACTTGCACGGGGAGGGCCAAGCAGAACAGCCCTATAGGAGAATAGGAGGGGAAGAGAATGTCTCTAGACAAGCCAATCAGCAGCTGGATTACCTACAACTAACGCTTGTGTCTTACCCTGTGGGCACGGACCCTACAATCAGCCATGACAGGAAGCAACGATAGCTCACACCAGGCTTTATCTTGTAACCAATCAATACGATCATCAATGTTATATTTTAATTTAGCTTCGTACCATCACTAATATCATCAGAAAGTGATGCTAACAGAAACCAGCCTAACAAACTCAAACGCAATGGCTCATGCAGTGTAGCACGGATGGCTACGACACTCCCTAAGAAGGCCGAAACACTAGGAAGAACCTAGAGAGGGACGGCTGATGGAGGTTGGGCCAGTTCTTTCTGGACTGTGCGCGGTGGAGTCTTACAAGAATATTGCCAAGATGTTCAAATGGTTCATTAATGACAGCATGGTCAAATAATATATGAATATATTTTCAGTTGGCTTTTCATAGCGATCATTAGGTTGAAAACAGAAGGTTCGGGCAGGTGGCGGTTCCATAACGCGCAGAACGTTTGAAACTGGAATAGCAGCAAGGGCCGGTGGACTGGGGACAGCAAGAGTCATCATGCCCGGTAGTCCTGACGTATGGTCTAGGCTCAGGTCCTCCGAGAGAGAGAAGAAGAGAGAAGGAGAGAATTAGAGAGAGCCAGATTTTCAAAAATGTTCATAAATGACAACCTGGTCAAATAATAATCAGGACTAAATGTTCAGTTGGCTTTTTCATAGCCGATCATTAAAACAGTTTTGATAGGGGGTACCGAGATCACGTTCAACAAAGTCCCTACCTTTCACACCCTCTTCCAAGACAGGACAACGCCCAATGGCGTATGCAGGTCAGAGTAATGTTACCTTCAAACATTACCTAATTTACAGCTTCAGTAGTGCTAGAAGCTCAGATTGTTGTGCTGAGCAATGTTCAGGCAAGGGTGGTTCAATCAACAATGACTATCAGTGAGCTTACCAACTGCATGTTCCTCCAGTCTTATCCAATTACGGCAGAGCCGTGTCACAAGAGAGTACATCAGGGAGCTCAAGAGATTCATACTAAGGTCAGGCCCTGGCCTTATAACTTGGGTCAGAAATGGTCTCTATCAGTAAGGCTAAGGGAGTGGCTGGAAGTTCAGAAAGGATCCTTATGTAATTATCCCCAGGCATTGTGTATCTTCAGTCCAGTACAGCTTTTGAGATAATCCAGTGTACTCCCATCGTCCTCAGCTGTGGATGTTGAGTCCAGGCCGAGGTTGGCCTCTAGTTCCAATGCAGGAGGTGTGAGTCCAGGCGAGGTGTTGGCCTGTAGATCAATGCGCGAGGTGTTAAGTCCAGGCGAGGTGTTGGCCTGTAGATCCAATGGGTCCAGGCTGAGGTGTTGGCCTGTAGATCAATGCAGGAGGTGTGAGTCCCGAGGCTGAGGTGTTGGCCTCTTAGTTCCATGCAGGGATGTGTGAAGTCCCAGGCCCGAGGTGTTGGCTGTTAATGCACGGGGGTGTGAGTCCGCGCCGAGGTGTTGGCCTGTAATCAATGCAGGAGGTGTGGAGTCCCAGTGACCGTGAGGTTTGCCGTGTAGATCCAATGCAGGAGGTGGAGTCCCAGGGACCGTGTTGGCCTTAGTACACCATGCGGAGGTGTGTCCACCAGGTGGAGGTGGTTGGCCTGGTAGATCAATGCAGGAGGTGTAGTCCAGGCGAGGTGTTGGCTGTAATCCAATGCAGGAGTGTGAGTGCAGGCCGAAGGTGTTGGCCTGTAGATCCAATGCAGGGGTGGTGATAGTCCAGGCCGAGGTGTTGGCTGTAGATCCAATCAGGAGGTGTGGTGCAGAGACAGAATGCTAGTGTGGTTGGCCTTGTAGATCCAATGAGAGAAGGTGTAGGTGTTAGTTCGGCTGAGTTCTGTGGGAGGGGATTACAGATAGCTTGCATATTATGTGTTTTTTTCTTACATACTCGAGACAGGTATCCTACGGCATAACCCTCCCTAACCCGGACGACGCTATGCCAATTGTGCGTCGCCCCACGGATCTCCCGGTTGCGGCCGGCTGCGACAGAGCCTGGGCGCGAACCCAGCCCAGCCTGGGCGCGAACCCAGAGACTCTGGTGGCGCAGCTAGCACTGCGATGCAGTGCCCTAGACCACTGCGCCACCSGGGAGACCTCAGCCTGGGATGCAGGAGGTGTGAGCTCCAGTGTCTATTAAAAATGGTACTTCTTGATCGTTGAACTTCAGTGTAATGATTGGTTCTTTGGTACCATCCGG
Source organism: Salvelinus sp. IW2-2015 (assembly GCF_002910315.2). Classification (NCBI taxonomy): domain Eukaryota; kingdom Metazoa; phylum Chordata; class Actinopteri; order Salmoniformes; family Salmonidae; genus Salvelinus; species Salvelinus sp. IW2-2015. Next base: position 10,315 of record NW_019946719.1, read on the forward strand.
CAATATGTATGTACTGGTGACACTGGAGAAGGCGGTCGGGGCATCCCTATTGTTGATTATTCTGCGGTGGCAACCATGCCTGGTTTGTCACAGGAGGATGTTGGGGCCATCCATATTGTCGACCATTAATTGGTTGAGTCTGAGAAAAGCCAGGTTGAGGCTGTCCTGTAAAGGCCAATCTCCCGCCTCGTCCTCCATGGAAGTTCCCCCTGCCAGCGTTCCCTCACAATTTCCCTTTTCCCCTCTGCTGCCAAGGTTGCTGCTGTGGTTGWTGTGGGCACATGTTTCTCATATGAKKTGCCACACTGCAGTACCCGRACACCAGCGGTTGTCTTAGTGTGGGTAGGTATGGTTGTGGGTTCCTATATGGTTGAGGAGGGAACTGAGTAGCAGGTGGTGGAGGAGGCTGCTGCTGCAGAGCAGCTGGGGTTACAGTCACCATTAGATTGCTGGTCTTCCCTTTGTCCAGCTTGGCCTTCTTGAGCTTTGTGTCAAGTCCAGTCTTCCTTGCTTTTTCTTCAGTCTTCATCTTTTTCCAGGCTCTGCAGTGGTGTCTAACGTGATCCTCTTTAGAAGGGCCTTCAAATCTGTCCCATCCCACAACATTRATCAGTTTATCAGGACCCAGTCAGGCAGAAATCCTGCAGAGTCTATCATATAACAGGTTCTCGGTAGTAGTAAGTGGAATCAAACCTCTCAGTAGATTTCCCCTTTGCCATTCTGTCTTCATCTTATCCATCCAGTCGAYGATATCATCATCTTCAGTAAAGAGAAGTTCACCCAGCCTGGCAACGTCTCTGACGGTGGGTCTTATCCACTTCTTTTCATGAGCTGCCATGAGGTCCTTTGCCGTGGAAACTCTAGGGTAGAGAGGTGTTGATTATGTCTTGGCATCATTCCATATTTCTCCAAGAGTTTCTTGATACATTCTACCAAAAGGTTGCCGGTGGGGAGAAGAATTATCGCCTGAGCTCCTAGTTCATTTGAGAGTATTGTTAAATCCTTTAAACTATCTCGCCGGAGGGGGGTGGTGGAGCATAGGTGGGGCGCCTGCAGTCTAGAGGAAATTTCTCTCTCTTGACAGGGACTTTAAACTTTGTCAATTCCTTTTTCAACAGGTAGCTTCTGTTGAGTCCAGAATAGGTTACCTCAGTTTTTAACATCTACAAAGCAGTCACCGAAAACAGGGTGAATTTTTTTTCTTTTTTTCTTGGTCTTATTTTCCTGTCTTCTTTTCAACAAAGTCTGCACATGTTGATATTTGGTTTTATTAATGAACCCGTTAGGGACGCAATATTCAGTGGCGTCCTATTGTCCTATCTATGCCTTTTCAGGAAAGCCAGGTTAAGTCTTTTTCCATAGTGGGGTATTTCCCAATGAAAACTGTAGAAGGTGGCGGGTTTCATTGTAACCTGTAATTCACAACATATTTGTCCACCAGACTGGCTTCCTGGTCATCTATAGTCTTTTGCTATGTAAGCTCCGCCTTATCTATCACTCATGGTCACGAACAACACCACCCGTAGCACGTGCTCCAGCAAGGTATATCTCACTTGTCATCCCCAAGCAACCCTCCTTTGTAAGCCTTTCCTTCAGTTCTCTGTTATGCAATGCAATGGAAGATTGCAAAAATCACTGAAGCTGAGACTTTTATTTTCTTCACTAACTTAAACATCACGTGTCTGAGGCTAACGATCGCTGCAGCTGTACCATAGTCCATCTGTAAATAGCCAGCATTACCTACTCATCCATATAGTTTTATTACTTTTTGCTCTTTTGCACACCAGTATATTCTACTTGCACATCATATTGCTCATACTATCACTCAGTGTTAATTTGCTCAATTGTAATTACTTCGCTACTTTGGGCCTATTTTTGCCTTACTTCTCACGCCATTTGCACACACTGTATATAGACTTTCTTTTTTTCTATTGTGTTATATGACTGTAGCTGTTTATTCCATGTGTAATCTGTGTTGTTGTTTGTGTTGTGCACTGCTTTGCTTTATCTTGGCGGTGCGCAGTTGTATGAGAATTATTCTCAACTAAGCCTACCTGGTTAAATAAAGGTGAAATTCTATATATATTTTTTAATACCCCTTACAGTACCAGTGTCATGGAGCACAGTCTTACCTACGTACTAGTGTCCATGAGAACCCCGGTCTTTTACGCTGATAGAAGTCTGTCAATGGAGACCAGTCTTACTTCGCCCTTACAGTTACCAAGGTCCATGAGAAAACAGTCTTACCTACAGTACAGTTCATCTGGAAAAACTAGCTTTACCTTAGAACCAGTGTCCATAAGGAGCAAGCCAGTCTATTATCCCTATACGTACCGAGTGTCGTGATCATCTTTCTATAATCTCTTGTCAACATGGTCACGTATTATTTCAGCAGTGTAATCCGACGTCAGAGTCAGCGCGTAAATTAATGTGGTGGTATATCATCTCTACATTTCATTCACACGTGATGTTTCAGAGGAAAACGAATGTACTGCTTTTCCTTACTTCATCTTAATCGTATTTCGTGTTAGAAGTCAGCAGGAAACGTGTTTAAAGGTTCCAGATTCTGCCTGGCGTATTTAAAAATGTTTCTGCGTGAATTGTTTTTTACCGGCTAATTAAACTAATGTAAAGTGATCCATGTCAGGAATCTTTTGTTCTTTGTTAGCCCAACATGTTGCACTAGAAAGAGTCATGGTCGTGTTAATTGATGAATCCTGGGGAAAAACACAGTTCGAATGTCCCAAATGGAACCTATTCCCTACATAGTGCACTACTTTAGACCAGAGCCCTATGGAACCCTATTCCCTACACAGTGCACGTACTTTTGACCAGTTCCTTTGGGCCTATATTCCTATAGGGTGCTTTTGGGACACAGGCAGTGTTTTAGAGGCGTTTCAGTGACGACAGTTCTATTATAATGCTGAGGGGAGCATATCTTCTCTCTCTCTCTCTTTCTCTTCTGTCTCCATCTCTCTTTCTCTTCTCTCCTGTCTCCTCTTCTCGTCATCTCTCTCTGTTTCTCTCTCTCTCTCTTTCTCTCTTCTCTCCTCACTCTCTCTCTGTTTCACTTCCTCTCTCTCTGTTTCTCTCTCTGTCTTCTCTCTCTGTTTCTCTCTCTGTTTCTCTCTCTGTTTCTCTCTCTCTCTCTCTCTTCCTCTCTCTCGTCTTCCTCTCTCTCTCTTCTCTCTCTCTCTCTCTCTGTCTCTCTTCTCTCTCTCTCTCTCTCTCTCTCTGTCTCTCTCTCTGTCTCTCTCTCTGTCTTTTGGTTCCACTGGGGGAATTATAATGAGGGCCACAGCAGACATCAACCATTCGTCATCACCGCCTGCTGAATTCATCTATTTAATAAGTCATCTCTACTTAAGTCACTCACACCGCAATAAACGCACACACACACACAAACACACCACAGCCAAACATAAATCAACACAGACACACGCACACACACACACACACACACACACACACACACACCACAACACACACACCACACACACACACAACACACACACACACACACCACAACACACCACACACACACACACACACACAACACACACACAGAGGGGTTTGGGGGTTGGTGGGGGATTGATGTATGGAGGAACAGTATGTTGGCTAAGTAACATAACCATAATGACTAATAGCTGTTTCATTATGTAAGCAATTTTAGGATGGATCTGCCCCCAAAATGCTCTTTCTCTGCTGTGGTTAGAGACTAAGAGATTAGGAGAGATGAGGATGAGAAGGAGTAGAAGGAGAGGAGGAGGAGAAAGGAGGAGAGAGAGGATGAGAAGAGTGGAGAGGAGGAGAGAGGAGGAGGAGG
>NW_019946719.1:14566-24749 GCF_002910315.2 Salvelinus sp. IW2-2015
AGCCAGCTACACTGGAGATGCAGCCAGCTACACTGAATGCAGCCAGCTACACTGAGACACAGCCAGCTACACTGAGATACAGCCAGCTACACTGAGACGCAGCCAGCTACACTTGAGACGAAGCCAGCTACACTGAGATGCTGCCACCTACACTGAGATACAGCCAGCTACACTGAGACGAAGCCAGCTACACTGAGATGCAAGCCAGCTACACTGAGACACAGCCAGCTACACTGAGATACAGCCAGCTACACGGAGATACAGCCAGCTACACTGAGATACAGCCAGCTACACTGAGATACAGCCAGCTACACTGAGACGAAGCCCCAGCTACATTGAGATGCAGCCAGCTAAAACTGAGATTGCAGCCAGCTACACTGAGACACAGCCAGCTACACTGAGATGCAGCCAGCTACACTGAGATGCTGCCAGCTCACACTGAGATGCCAGCGCAGCACACTAGAGCAGCCAACTACACTGAGACGCAGCCAGCTACACTGAGATGCAGCCAGCTACACTGAGATACAGCCAGCTACACAGTGCAGCCGGCTAACTGAGAACAGCCAGCTACACTGAGATACAGCCAGCTACACTGAGATATAGCCAGCCTACACTGAGACGAAGCCAGCTACATTGAGATGCAGCCAGCTAAACTGAGATGCAGCCAGCTACACTGAGACACAGCCAGCTACACTGAGATGCAGCCAGCTACACTGAGTGCTGCCAGCCTACACTAGATGCAGCAGCTACACTGAAGACGCAGCCAGCTACACTGAGATGCAGCAGCTACACTGAGACGCAGCCAGCTACACTGAGACGAAGCCAGCTACACTGAGATGCAGCAGCTACACTGAGACACAGCCAGCTACACTGAGAACAGCCAGCTACACGGAGATCAGGCCAGTACACTGAGATACAGCCAGCTACACTGAGATACAGCCAGCTACACTGAGACGAAGCCAGCTACATTGAGATGCAGCCAGCTAAACTGAGATGCAGCCAGCTACACTGAGACACAGCCAGCTACACTGAGATGCAGCCAGCTATCACTGAGATGCTGCCAGCTTACACTGAGATGAAGCCAGCTACACTGAGATGCAGCCAGCTACACTGAGACGCAGCCAGCTACACTGAGATGCAGCCAGCTACACTGCAGATGCAGCCAGCTACACTGAGACGCAGCCAGCTACACTGAGACGCAGCCAGCTACACTGAGATGCAGCCAGCACACTGAGACGAAGCCAGCTACACTGAGATACAGCCAGCTACACTGAGATACAGCCAGCTACACTGAGACGCAGCCCAGCTACACTGAGACGAAGTCAGCTACACTGAGATACATTATTCTTCACTTAAGGCCTGCGCATGTCTGTGCATGTGTGCGGGTGTTGTGTGTGTGTGTGTGTGTGTTGTGTGTGTGTGTGTGTGTGTGTGTGTGTGTGTGTGTGTGTTGTGTTGTGGTTGTTGTGCTTGTACACAGGCCCTTCACACTCCCTCCCCTCTGCCCTGTCCCTCTCAGGTAGAAGGGTCTTCATCAGATCTCCATTAGGTATTTTTGATGTTTTTATCTTTTCGTGATTGGAGCTTGTCCTCACAGCCCAAACAGACAGGCTTCTGGAGGCCTTGAGTGAATTTCTCGCTGTCCTCAGAGGAGCTGGGCTTCAATAAACATTAGTCCAGAGCAGCAGCAGCAGCCAGCCCAGCCTCCGAGCTGCGGTGTTCAGAACAGCTCAAGCGACGACTCATGCCTCTCCCTGGAAGTTTACACTCGTGTGAACATCAGCTGTGCTGGAGCTCTAAGTGAAAGTTTGCACGCAAACATGGCCTCCACCGGAGTCACCTCGGGTTAACGTGCTGCCGTCATCAACTAAATGAAATGATGAGGAAGCCTGTCTGTTTGGGCTGGTGAAGATCACTGAATCTGATTAGACTGTGCTGCATGGTAATTTGATGAGGTGGGTTCTGAGGGTTCTGAGGGCTCTGAGGGTTCTGATTGTTCTGAGGGCTCTGATTGTTCTGAGGGTTCTGATTGTTCTGAGGGTTCTGATTGTTCTGGTTCTGAGGGTTCTATTGTCTGAGGCTCTGATTGTTCTGAGGGTTCTGAGGGTTCTGATTGTTCTGAGGCTCTGATTTTCTGAGGGTTCGGGGTTTGATTGTTCTGAGGCTCTGATTGTCTAGGTTCTGATGTCTGAGGGTTCTGATTGTTCTGAGGGCTCTGATGTCTGATTGTCTGATTCCGAGGCTCTGAATTGTTCTGAGGGCTCTGATTGTCTGGATTGTTCTGAGGGCTCTGGAGGTTCTGAGGCTCTGAGGGTTCTGAGGGTCTGGGGTTCTGATTGTTCTGAGGGCTCTGAGGGTTCTGAGGGTTCTGATTGTTCTGAGGGTTCTGTTTGTCTGAGGTCTGATTTTGAGGCTCTGATTGTTCTGAGGGTGAGGGTTCTGATGTGTTCTGAGGGTTCTGATTGTTCTGAGGGTCTGATTGTTCTGTGTTCTGAGGCTCTGATTGTTCTGATTGTTCTGAGGGCTCTGATTGTTCTGGGCTCTGATTGTTCTGAGGCTCTGATTGTTCTGAGGGTTTCTGATTGTTCTGATTGTTCTGAGGTTCTGAGGGTTCTGAGGGTTCTGATTGTTCTGATTGTTCTGAGGCCTCTGATTGTCTGAGGGCTCTGATTGTTCTGAGGGCTTTGATTGTCTGAGGGCTCTGATTGTTCTGAGGGTTCTGATTGTTCTGATTGTTCTGAGGGTTCTGAGGGTTCTGAGGTTCTGAGGGTTCTGATTGTTCTGAGGGCTTCTTCTTAGATTGTATCTGAGGGCACTGTATAGTGCACTACCTTGACAGGGCCCTATATAGTGCACTACCTTTGACCAGGGCCTATATAGTGCACTACCTTTGACCAGGCCCTATATAGGCACTACCTTTGACCAGGCCCTATATAGTGCACTAACTTTGACCAGGGCACTATATAGTACACTACCTGACCAGGCCCTTCTTCATCAGTCGATGTCCATGTTTTAGTTTGTGTTGAGTCTTGGTCAGATATAAAATGTATCATAAAGTATTTTACACAGTGCTTTGATGAACAAGTTTGCTCCTGAAATGTGTCAACATTAACATCATTGAACAGAAGTAGCTGCTGTCCCTTGCTACTGTGTTGTGTACGTTATCTTCTATATGGATTTTTAGGCTTTATGAAGTGTTTCCACTATCATATATAGAATATATGCAGTGCAGACTCACTAGGATGTAATACTGACTGTCTCAAAAGATTAAGTGACATTTGTGAGACAAAGTAAGACTTTATCCTGCTTCCTCTCTCTTCCCCTGCTTCCTCTCTCTTCCTGCTTCCTCTTTCTTCCCCCTGCTTCCTCTCTCTTCCCCTGCTTCCTTCTCTTCCTTCCTGTCCTCTCTCTTCCCCTGCTTCCTCTCTCTTCCCCCTGCTTCCTCTTCTTTCCCCCTGCTTCCTCTCTCTTCCCCCTGCTTCCTCTCTCTTCCTCCTGCTTCCTCTCTCTTCCCCTGCTTCCTCTCTCCCTGCTTCCTCTTCTTCCTCCTGCTTTCTCTCTCTTCCCCGTTTCCTCTTCTTCCCTTGCTTCCTCTCTCTTCCACCTGCTCCCTCTCTCATCCTCTATCCCTCTTCTCATCCTCTGTCTTCTTCTCTCATCTCTATTCCCTCTCTCATCCTTCTATCCCTCTCTCATCCTCTATCCCTCTTCATCATCTATCCTTCTCTCATCCTCTATCCCTCTCTCATCCTCTATCCTTCTCTCATCCCCTATCCTTCTCTCATCCCCTATCCTTCTTCTCATCCCCTATCCTTCCTCATCCCCTATCCCTCTCTCATCCCTTCCTCTATCATCCTCTATCCTCTCTCATCATCTATCCTTTCTCTCATCCTCTATCCCTCTCTCATCCTCTATCCTCTCTATCCCTCATCTTCATCATCCCCTACCTTTCTCTCATCCCCTATCCCCTCTCTATCCCCTATCCCTCTATCATCCTCTATCCCTCTCTCATCCTCTATCCTTCTCTCATCCCCTATCCTTCTCTCATCCCCTATCCTCTCTCATCCCCTATCCTTCTCTCATCCCCTATCCCTCTCTCATCCCCTATCCCTCTCTCATCCTCTATCCCTTTCTCATCCTCTATCCCTCTCTAGTCCTCTATGTATTTATGGTCCTAAAATTCTATATCAAATTGCTAAATGATCCGTCATGTTAAAACATATGTCAGCTAAGATGGCCGCCGTTTTTATGGACACCTGACCAATTGTGCTATTTTGTGAGTGTTTTTTACTCTGTTAATACATCATGTGTCCGCCATCGTTTCCTTTGACTGAAAAGAGCTTCTGGACGTCAGAACAGCGATTTCTCACCTACATCTGGACAAGGATGTTTCATTTAATGAATCGGACATGATGTTCTTCCCCGACCCGGCCCAAATCCAGGCCCAAATCCCGGCCCAAATCCCGGCCCAAATCCCGGCCCAAATCCTGCTAAACATTGCACATTTAACGACTACTTTTGTGTGTCAGGGAAAATGTATGGAGTAAGAAGTACATTATTATCTTTAGAAATGTAGCAGAGTAAAAGTAAAAGTAATCAAATATATATATAGTAAAGTACAGATACCCCCAGAAACTACCCACGTAGTGCTTTCAAGTATCTTTACTTAAGTACTTTACACTTTACACCATTGCCAAAAAAGACTGTAATGTCCTTTGTGTCACCGAGTCGTGGCTGAACAAGGACATGGATAATCTACAGGTAGCTGGGGTACCTCGGCAGAACAGAACAGCAGCTTCTGGTAAAATCAGGGGGGGGGGGTCTGTGTGTCTTTAGCGATCACCAATACTGTATTAAGGAAGTCTCTAGGTTTTGCTCGTCTGAGGTAGAGTAGCTCATGATAAGCTGTACACCACACTATTTACCAAGAGAGTTTTCATCTATATTCTTCCTAGCTGTCTATTTAGCACCATAAACAWATGCTGGCAATAAGACAGCACTCAACAAGCAGTATAAGGCCATAAGCAAACAAGAAAATGCTCATCCAGAAGAGGTGCTAGTCATTTAGTCAGGTTACCTTCGTGTTCATGGGCACAGGGACTATGGTGGTCTGTTTGAAACATGTTGGTTTTACAGACTCAGACAGGGACTGGTTGAAAATGTCAGTGAAGACACTTGCCGGTTGGTCAGCGCATGCTCGGAGTACACYTCCTGGTAATCTGTCTGGCCCCGCAGCCTTGTGAATGTTGACCTGTTTACAGGTCTTACTCACGTCGGCTGCGGAGAGCYTGATCACACAGTCGTCCGGAACAGCTGATGCTCTCATGCATGCTTCAGTGTTGCTTGCCTCGAAGCGAGCATAGAAGAAATGTAGCTCGTCTGGTTGGCTCTGTCACTGGGCAGCTTGAAGCTGTGCTTCCCTTTGCAGTCTGTAATAGTTTTGCAAGCCCTGCAACATCCATTATTTGTCTGACTGCTTCCATGTCTGACTAGTTATGTGACACACTGCTTCCATATCTGACTAGTTATGTGGCACACTGCTTCCATATCMGACTAGTTATGTGGCACACTGCTTCCATATCTGACTAGTTATGTGGCACACTGCTTCCATGTCTCAAACTAGTTCTGTGGTTCTCGAATGAGAACTAGTCTGGTTTTGTGATTGGAAGACATTAACATTTTCATTAAGAACTGAAGACTTTATTAAGTCTTTATCATTTAATTAAGCTGTTGGATTAAAGGTTGTGTCCGACAGACACACAGGTTCAGAGCAGTGGAGGAATTCACTCTGAATAACTGAAGTTTAGAATTAAATCCACTTCCTGTTCAGCAGCTATACAATGTGGGACAGTTTCACAGACAGATTAAGCCTAGTGCTGAACTAAAAATGTATATCTTTATTCATATACTATATATACAAAAGCATGTGGACACCCCTTCAAATGAGTGAATTTGGCTATTTCAGCCACACTTGTTGCCGACAGATGTATACAATTGAGCACACAGCCATGAACTCTCCATTGACAAACACAGTCGCCTGACTGAAGAGCTCAGTGACTTTCAAAGTGGCATCGTCATAGGATGCCACATTTTCAACAAGTCAGTTTATCAAATTTCTTCTCTGCTAGAGCTGCCCCGGTCAACTTTGAGTGCTGTTATCGTACAGCGGAAACGTCTTTGAGCKACAACGGCTCAGCCGGGAAGTGGTAGGACACACAAGAATGGAAGCGCTGAGTGCTGAAGCGAATAAGTAAAAAAGTCTGTCCTTGGTTGCAACACTCACTACCGAGTTCCAAACTGCTTCTGGAAGCAARMTCAGCACAATAACTCTTCATCATGAGCTTCATGAAATGGGTTTCCATGGCCGAGCAGCCGCACACAAGCCTAAGATCACCATGAGTRCCATTGGACTCTAGAGCAGTGGAAACCATGGAAACGTGTTCTCTGGAGGGATGATTCACGCTTCACCATCTGGTAGTCCGACGGACGAATCTGGGTTCGATGTTGTAATTTTACCCCCATTTTTTGTGATATCCAATTGGTAGTTATGACCTCATCGCTGAAACTCCCCAAAGGGCTCAGGAGAGGTGAAGGTCATGCATCCTCTGAAACAGACAAGCCGCGCTGCTCACTTAAGTAGGAAGCCGGCCGTACCAACATGTAGGAGGAAACARAGTTTGACAACTGAAGTCAGCTTGAGGACGACGCCCTCCACAAGAAGTTGCTAGAGTGTGATGAGCCAATATAGTGTGATGAGCCGGACAAACCCGCCACTAACCCGGACGACGGCCAATTGTGRGCAGTCCTAATGGCTGTAGTAACATCTCAGCACAGCATTGCAGTGTCGTAGAACGCTGCGCCACTCGGGAGGCAGCATGGAGAAGTAAAAAAGGGATCTGGGAGTGTTTTTCATAGTTTGGGCCAGACCGCTTAGTTCCAGTGAAGGGAAATGTTAACGCCACAGCCAGCATAAAATGACATTTTAGATGCTTTTGTGCTTCCAACTTTGTGGCAACAGTTTGGGAAAGGCCCTTTCCTGTTTCAACATGACAATGCCCCCGTGCACAAAGCCAGGTCCATACAGAAATGGTTTGTCGAGATCAGTGTGGAGGAACTTGACTGTCCTGCACAGATCCCTGACCTCAACCCCATCGAACACCTTTGGGATGAATTGGAACGCAGACATGCGAGCCAGGCCTAATCGCCCAGCATCAGTGCCCGATCTCACTAATTCTCTTGTGGCTGAATGGAAGCAAGTCCCCGCAGCAATGTTCCAACATCTAGTGGAAGGCCTTCCCAGAAGAGTGGAGGCTGTTATAGCAGCAAATGGGGGGGACCAACTCCATATTAATGCACATGATTTTGGAATGAGATGTTTGACGAGCAGATGTCCACATACTTTTGGTCATGTAGTGTTTATAAAACATTTTTAAATCTCCAGGACTGGACGTATCTCTATCTGGGAAACCAMCCCTACATTTAGTTGTGGGACAAACTGAGGACATGGGAAATATTGCTATGTGTGCTGGTCAACAGTGAGGCCAGCTCCCTAACCTCCGTCCTCCAATCATCAAATTGGGAATTTAGTGAATTTCCATTATTTAGATATATAATTACCGCAGAAAATCACTGGCACACTGTGAGTACACACTGTGGAGAAATTCATAATTAAAACTTGTTTTGACATTACCCAAACACTGCGTATGGAGAGCTAGAAGTTAGCATTTTGGCACAATGACAATTATAAGTTAAGATTTTGCTTGAGAATTGCTGTCTGATCGACCACAAAATTAAGACGTCAGATATACATTGTTAGAAACCGAATACTGAATCTATGGATGTAGGACATGGAGCTGCCTTCTAGAATTACATACGTGTGACGATTTATTAAAGTAAAATGTTGAAAATGTCACGGTTCTTCAAAGATACACGTTTGAATGAAACAGAGGTAAATGAATAAACCAGAGTGATTAAGTTGTGTTGGGTAAACACAATTTGTAACCTACACTTCTATTTCTCGGCTGGATCCATTATTCATAGAACGGATTATTATTTTATGAGACTCCTCATTATTCATGATTATTCATGAGGTTCTGTGAAAAGTAGGACACATAGAGAGAGGAGAGAGAGAGGAGAGAAGAGAGAGAAGAGAGGACAGAGAGGAGAAAGAGGAGGAGAGAGTAGAGGAGAGAGGGAGGAGAGAGAAGAGAGGAGAGAGGGAGGAGAGAGAAGAGAGAGAGAGAGGGGAGGGAGAGAGCAGAGAGATATGAAAGAGAGGAGAGAGAGAGGAGAGAGAGAGAGAGGAGAGGACAGAGAGGAGAGATAAGGGAAGAAAGAAGAGAGAGAAAGGAGAGAAAGAGGACGAGAGAGGAGAAAGAGGAGGGAGAGAGTAGAAAGAGAGGAGAGAGGGAGGGGAGAGAGAGAAAAGAGGAGAGAGAATTGGAGAGAGGAGAGAGAAGAGAGAGAAAGATGAGAGAGAGGGGAGAGAGAAAAGGGAGAGAGGAGAGAGAAGAGTGAAAGGAGAGAGGAGAGAGAGAAAGGAGAGAGAGAGAGAGGAGAAGAAAGAGAAGAGAGGGGAGAGATAGGAGTGAATGAGGAAAGAGAGAGGAGAGAGAAGAGAGAGGAGAAAGGAGAGACAAGAGGATAGGAGAGAGAGGAGAGAGAGTATGGAGATGCAGAGACAGAGAGAGAGAGACGAGAGAGAGCAGAGAGAGGGAGAGAGAGAGAGAGAGAGAGAGAGAGAGAGAGAGAGAGAGAGAGAGAGAGAGAGAGAGAGAGAGAGAGAGAGAGAGAGAAGAGAGAGAGAGGAGAGAGAGAGAGAGAGAGGAGAGAGAGAGAGAGAGAGAGAGAGAGAGAGAGAGAGAGAAGAGAGAGAGAGAGAGAGAAGAGAGAAGAGAGAGAAGAAGAGGAGGAAGAGGAGAGGAGAGGGTAGGGAGAGAGAAAGAGAGAAGAGATAGAGAGAGAGAAAGAGAGAGGAGAAGAGAGAGAGAAGAGAGAGAGGGGAGAGAGAGAGGAAGAGAGGAGGAAGAGGAGAGAGAGAAGTGGAGAGAGAGGAGAGAGAAGGGAAGAAAGAGGGAGAGAGAGAAGAGGAGAGCAGGGAGAGAGAAGGGAGAGAGGAAGAGAGAGAGGAGAGAGAGGAAAGAGTGGAGAAGAGAATAGAGAGAGGAGAGAGGAGAGAGGAGAGAGAAAGAGCAGAGAGAAGAGAGAGAGGAGCGAGAGAGAGGAGATTGAGAGGAGAGAGAGAGGACAGAGGAGAGAGAGAGAGGAGAGAGAGAGAGAGAGGGATGTGCCAAAAACAGTACAGAAGAATAACAGAAAAGCAACCTGTAACCGAAATATCCAAACACTCTTAGATAAGTTTCTGTATAACACAGTCACTCACGGTAAAGGCATCAGTCTAGCAGTAAAATACATCACTACTGTTTATATTCAGTCCAACGGCAAAAGAAGCACAACTGAAATTGACAATAAAACTAAACAAAAAAGACCACAGATGACAACTGGTTTGATGCAGATTGTAAAATTATAAGGAAAAAACTTTGATCATATCCAACCAAAAGCACAGCGACCCAAATAATTGAGGAGTCCATAAACACAAACAACTTCTGGAAAAATCTGGAAAAACATATCAAATCAAAACAAGAGGAATTAGCGATACAAAATGGTGACATATGGACAACCCATTTTAAAACACTGTACAACACTGTTCAAATTGACACAAACGCAGAACAATGCACAATTCCCGAGAAGTTGAATGGATTAGAAAAAGCTACACTGCTCAAAAAAATAAAGGGAACACTAAAATAACACATCCTAGATCTGAATGAATGAAATATTCTTATTAAATACTTTTTRCTTTACATAGTTGAATGTGCTGACAACAAAATCACACAAAAATGATCAATGGAAATCAAATTTATCAACCCATGGAGGTCTGGATTTGGAGTCACACTCCACTAGAGACATTAAAGTGGAAAACCACACTACAGGCTGATCCAACTTTGATGTAATGTCCTTAAAACAAGTCAAAATTAGGCTCAGTAGTGTGTGTGGCCTCCACGTGCCTGTATGACTCCGTACAACGCCTGGTCATGCTCCTGATGAGGTGGCGGATGGTCTCCTGAGGGATCTCCTCCCAGACCTGGACTAAAGCATCCGCCAACTCCTGGACAGTCTGTGGTGC
>NW_019946719.1:27028-28287 GCF_002910315.2 Salvelinus sp. IW2-2015
TCATAATTAAAGACTTTACGACGAAAGCACACCAAACGATTATGTTAGGTCAGTACATAGCCATAGAAAAACAGCCACTATTTCCAGCCAAAGAGAGGAGTCACAAAAAGCAGAAATAGAGATAAAATGAATCACTAACCTGATCAGATGACACTCATAGGACTTCATGTTACACAATACATGTATGTTTTGTTCGATAAAGTTCATATTTATATCCAAAAATCTTAGTTTACATTGGCGCGTTATGTTCAGTAATGTTTTGCCTCCAAAACAGCCGGTGAGTTTGCAGAGAGCCACATCAATTTACAGAAATACTCTAAATAAACATTGATAAAAGATACAAAATATAAAAGTATTAAACATGGAACTTTAGATAAACTTCTCCTTAATGCAACCGCTATGTCTGTTTTCAAAAAAACTTTACGTAAAAAGCAGAATATTCAATTTCTATTGCCATGCTATAATCTGAGTACAGCGCTCAGAACCCAAATAAGCCATAAAGATGTCCGCCATTTTTTGGAGTCAACAGAAGTCAGAAATAGCATTATAAATATTCACTTACCTTTGTTGATCTTCATCAAAATGCACTCCCAGGAATCCCAGTTCAACAATAAATGTTTGTTTTGTTCAATATAGTCCATCATTTATGTCCTAATACCTTCATTTTGTTCGCGCGTTCAGTCCAGTAATCCACATTCATGACGTGCAGGTCAGACGAAAAGTCAAACAATTCCATTACAGTTCGTAGAAACATGTCAAACGATGTATAGAATCAATCTTTAGGATGTTTTTAACATAAATCTACAATAATGATTCAACCGGAGAATTCCCTTGTCTTCAGAAATGCGATGGAAAGCAGGTCGCTCTCACGTGAGCGCGCATGTTCAGCTCGTGCCAGACACCTGACTCAAAGAGCTCTCCTTCCCTCATTCTTCACAGTAGAAGCATCAAACAAGGTTCTAAAGACTGTTGACATCTAGTGGAAGCCTTAAGGAAGTGCAAAATGACCAATATCCCACTGTATATTGGATAGGCAAACCTACAAACCTCAGATTTCCCACTTCCTGGTTGGATTTTGACTCAGGTTTTTGCCTGCCATATGAGTTATGTTATACTTATAGACATCATTCAAACAGTTTTAGAAACTTCAGAGTGTTGTCTATCCAACTCTACTAGTAATATGCATATCTTAGCCTCTGAGCCTAAGTAGCAGGCAGTTTACTCTGGGCATCTTTTCATCCAAGCTACTCAATACTGCC
>NW_019946720.1:0-1240 GCF_002910315.2 Salvelinus sp. IW2-2015
CTCATGTTATAGACAGGATTACCTACACATACTGACCACCTCATGTTATAGACAGAAGCACGCTACATGAAAGACCAATCCGAAGTCATCTCTCGGCATGTCCTGCCCACTCATTATCTC
This sequence comes from Salvelinus sp. IW2-2015, assembly GCF_002910315.2. Classification (NCBI taxonomy): domain Eukaryota; kingdom Metazoa; phylum Chordata; class Actinopteri; order Salmoniformes; family Salmonidae; genus Salvelinus; species Salvelinus sp. IW2-2015. Next base: position 121 of record NW_019946720.1, read on the forward strand.
AGCCAATCATGGCTTGCGGGAAGGTTCCAACCTTTTTCTGTGGCTAAACCAACTAAGCTCGTAATTTAACAATTGTATTCGTATTTACAGATGGCATGCAAGTTTGATATTGTTCACATGCACATGAAAGTTCACATGTTCCAGAAGGCATTTCTGCCCCAAAATGCATTTTGATTTAAAAAAAAAGTTAACATTCAATTGGCTCCTCTGTGAAGTAATGACTCCTATTTTCCTAAAACGAGTTACAAATACGCATGAGGGGGTACTTCAAGGTTAGTCTGGGGCAGAGCAAAATTCAGTTGGTGGTACAGTAACCGAAAAAGGTTGCTCTATCTGACCTAAAGGTCATGATGTGAAAGATCAAATGATCTTAGTCTGTGTTCAGGAGGTCGTGGATCAAGCTCTCTGCCCTCCTGGCCAAACGTCGCTCGATGGCACTGTGTCTATGACCACACAGAGATTCACTGTGTCTATGACCACACAGAGATTCACTGTGTCTCTGACCACACAGACATTCACTGTGTCTCTGACCACATGGAGATTCACTGTGTTTGATGGATATCTGAGGAGGATTCTGACTTGTATTGTTTAAAGTGCTTTTTCTCCTTTACTACTGTACTGTATTTGTTATTTTTATTTTATTTTATTTTACCGTTATTTTACCAGGTAAGTTGACTGAGAACACGTTCTCATTTGCAGCAACGACCTGGGGAATAGTTACAGGGGAGAGGAGGGGGATGAATGAGCCAATTGTAAACTGGGGATTATTAGGTGACCGTGATGGTTGAGGGCCAGATTGGGAATTTATAAATGTTGAATCTGACTCCCTTCACAGAATGTTGTCAGTGTACACTAGCATGTTACCAATCCAGTTATCGTCACAATATATCAAAAGCAACAGACCTGCTAAACGACAGAGAGCATCCAGAATGTCTCTTTACAGAGCTCGTCCTTGGAGAAGCAGGGTCTTATTAGTGTCAAGAGGGTGTTAGTTTTAGTCTGTTCTACTTGTGACGTGTCAGCCTCCTGCTCTGCTGGCTTCGTTTGTGTTTACAAAACGTGACTTCAGGAAACTGGGAGAGAAAGTGTTCAGTTGGAACTGGGGACTGGGCGCTTGCCT
>NW_019946720.1:1535-9812 GCF_002910315.2 Salvelinus sp. IW2-2015
TGCTGCTATCTGCACACTGTCAACAAAATGAGTTAGAAACGGAGCTGCAGTTCCTAACCTCCTGCCAAATGTATGACCATATTAGAGACACATATTTCCCTCAGATTACACAGACCCACAAATAATTCCAAAACAAATCCAATTTTGATAAACTATTGGGTGAAATACCACAGTATGCCATCACAATAGCAAGATTTGGGGCCTTTTCAGGCCTCCCGAGTGGTGCAGCGGTCTAAGGCACTGCATTGGAGTGCTTGAGGCATCACTACAGACCCGGGTTCGATCCCAGGCTGTGTTGCAACCGGCCGTGACCGGGAGTCTCATAGTGTGGCGCATAATTGGCCAAGCGTTGTCGGGGTTAGGGGAGGGGCTTTACGTGGTGAAAAGGTGAAGAACAAACACCATTGTAAATACAACCCATGTTTATTTAGTTATTTGCACAGCATTACAACAGTGTACAGTATATAGCCATAATATGACATTTGAAATGTGTCTATTGCTTTGAAACTTGTGAGTGTAATGTTTACTGTTCATTTTTTATTGTTAATTTCACTTTTGTTTATTATCTATTTCACTTGCTTTGGCAAAGTAAACATATGTTTCCCATACCAATAAAGCCCTTGAATTTGAATTGAATTGAGAGAGAGAGGTCTGGAGGGAGAAAGGGATGAAATTGAGAAGGATGTTATTTACTATACAAGGGTTAGAGTTGATGATAAACCGATGCTTGGTCCATTGTTCTGTTTGGCAGGACCTGTGTGGAACAATGGTGTGAGAGGACATTGTGTTAAAGGGCGCCACATTTTAGATTCCTGATTTTGTGTGAGAGTGTGTGTTTATTCAAATGTTAGTTTGTTTGTTTATGTTGCTGTATGTTTCTGTTTGTGCATGTGGAATTCCACAGACAATTAGTCAGAGAGAGAGAGAGAGAGAGAGAGAGAGAGAGAACACTGACTGAGTTAGGACAATGATTGATTGTATCCTCCCTACCACGAAGAGGCCATAGAGCCACACCTCGTACCCGAGTGATTTCCATGGCCGCTGTCTAGAGAGACATGGACAGACACAGAGAGACAGACAGACGGATGGACGGAGGGAAAGACACCATCATAGACAGACAGGTCACCATGCGTTCCCCCGCTTCAACTTAGCCCCACTATAGAGACAGAGAGACAGACGGGTCACCATGTTTTCTCCAGCTTCAACTTAACCCCACTATAGAGACAGACAGGGAAACAGACCAAGAGAGCCACAAAGGGACAGTCATAGACAGACAGAGAGACAGGTTACCATGCGTCCCAGTCTCGGTTCCACTATAAATACCCCTCTGCCTCACTGTGACATGGGGGGAGTTATCCTGCTGTAATACAGCCCCAGGACAGACCCAACACCCCAACCCCCTCAGCTATACACCCCACTGCTACCCCCTCCCTAATGCCAGGCAACCGCCAGGCAACCGCCAGGCAACCGCCAGGCAACCGCCAGGCACCCGCCACTGATCCCACCACTCCCACCTACTCTTTCTCAGCTGAGGTCATGGATCAACTGTCACATGACACCCCCGTTCCTCTTCCTGATTATGAGACACACAGAGTCAGCGAGTCAAAGACGGTTGTTTTATTTTTGTTCTGCTTTTGAAATAGTGGTTAGAATAAAGGGCTTGTTTTGTTGCTTGAGGCACGTGCAACAAAGGGATTCAACGTCTATATGAACTGAACAGTGAGAATGTTTCTCTACAAGCTGCAGGAAGGCTATAATATATGTCCAGGGAATATCCAGAAACAGCCCTGTCAATAGACCATCGTGTTCCTCTAGTTAAATTATTACGACACGTTTTGCCGTTGTGTTTTCTGAATTACGATCTACTCGTCGTCACGTCCTGAGAATGCCTCCGTGTAGCCATAGAGGTTTGGTTTGGTCTATTCTGTGGTGCCATGAAAAAACAGCTGGGCAAAATCTCAGTAAGCACACAGCAATATAGTGTTAAGTCAGCCATGGGGTTCCTCCCCCTGACAGGGATTGTAAAAGGGTTCAGAGGTTATTCGTTTTAGGTCATTAGCAGACACTCTGTATTCAGAGGCAACTAGGATTTAGTGCTTGCTCAGGGACAGACAGATGTTTCCGCTAGTTAGCTCGGGATTCGAACCAGCGACCTTTCAGTTACTGGGGGCCCCCCAACTGCTTTTTTCGTTAATACCACTAGGCTACCTGCCACCCTGCTTATTCTAGATGCTAGAGGGGTTGCCTGGACCCTCTTGTGGGAGCTAAATGGCCACGCATGACAGGACCAATCGACAACAAAATGTTGAGCATCTCCAGTGAGCTGCAAAATAATTCTGACACATATTGTGGGGTTTTGGCTCTGTACTCCAGCCACTTTGGATTTTAAAATGATACAATGACTATGATATGGATGAAAATACCCTCAAATTAAAACTGACCGTCTGTAAAAAAAAAAATGTGTTCACTGTCCCGCAATACTTTTGTTTGCTCACTGTATTTGATTCTTGAAGCCACACTCGTCCGTTTGCTTAAGTTTAACTACTCAGGAAGCCATTCCTGGTTGGTTAATCATGTGTTTCAAAACCCAACCTGGTGGTTCAAATTCCCTGTCGTCCCGAATCCTTAACACCTTGTAATCTGGTGTGTTTGATTTCTCTGTAATTAAAGCCAAAGAAACAATTTTTTACCCAGGGTTGTTCTCAAACCCTAGTGGATTAACCCTTGAACAAGGTCCTAGAGACTCAGTGGTTCTCTGACCCGTGACGAAGTTAGACAACTCAGTGGTTCTCGTGACCCCTGAACAAGGTCTAGAGACTCAGTGGTTCTCTGAACACCACTGAACAAGGTCTAGAGAACTCAGTGGTTCTCTGACCCTGAACAAGGTCTAGACTCAGTGGTTCCGCCTGCAGTCTAACAGTCGACCCTGAACAAGGGTCTAGAACTCATGGTTTCTCTGACCCCTGAACAGGTCTAGAGACTCAAGTGTTCTCTGACCTGAACAGAAGGTCTAGAGACTCAGTGGCTACTACTCTAGGACGTTTCCTGACCCCTCACAAAGGTCTAGAGACTCAGTGGTTCTCTGACCCCTGAACAAGCGTCTAGAGCACTCACGTGGTTCTCTGACCCCTGAACAGGTCTAGAGACTCAGTGGTTCTCTGACCCCTGAACAAGTCTAGAGACTCAGTGTCTCCTGACCCCTGAACCAAGGTCTAGAGACCTAGTGCGTTCTCTGACCCCTGAAAAGGTCTAAAGCTCAGTGGTTCTTCTGACCCCTGGGGGTCCCGCTTCCCCAGACACTGAGTACAGCACACTCGTTCTCTTTCTTTGAGCCCCTCTCTTTATTCATGTTTAGATCATTTTGTTTTTGACTCCTTTTTGTTTCTTTTACATTTCTATAATTCTAAAGTGACTGTTGTCCTTGAAAAGCGCTATACACCCCTTGACTTTTTTCCACATTTTTTGTGTTACAGTCTGACTTTACAATGGATTAAATTGAAGAATTTTGAAAAGAATAATGAGCAAATGTTGCACAATCCAGCTTTAATCACTGCCAAATGTGATTCTACCAAGTATTGCTCAGGGGTGAATACTTATGTTAAAGGAGATCTTTCTATATTTCATTTTCACTGGTAAAACGTGACCGACCGGCTTGATTCGGTCTTATGTAGCAACATTTGAACTGTGTCTCTGACCACATGGAGATTCACTGTGTTTGATGGATATCTGAGGAGGATTCTGACTTGTATTGTTTAAAGTGCTTTTTCTCCTTTACTACTGTACTGTATTTGTTATAAATGTTGAATCTGACTCCCTTCACAGAATGTTGTCAGTGTACACTAGCATGTTACCAACCAGTTATCGTCACAATATATCAAAAGCAACAGACCTGCTAAACGACAGAGAGCATCCAGAATGTCTCTTTACTAGAGCTCGTCTTGGAGAAGCAGGGTCTTATTAGTGTCAAGAGGGTGTTAGTTTTAGTCTGTTCTACTTGTGACGTGTCCAGCCTCCTGCTCTGCTGGCTTCGTTTGTGTTTACAAAACGTGACTCAGGAAACTGGGAGAGAAAGTGTTCAGTTGGAACTGGGGACTGGGCGCTTGCCTCAGGTCAAATCTGGAGTCGCGCTGTGTGTGTGTGTGGTGTGTGTGTGTGTGTGTGTGTAGTGTGTGTGTGGTGTGATAAACTGGCAGAGGAAGTGGTAGAGCCAGATTTAACCCCATGGTGGTGGTTTTGTGTCAACCCTCAAATGATTGATGGAGACTTGTAAAAGAGAGAAGAGGGGGGGGGGGGGCTGCTATCTGCACCACTGTCAACAAAAGAGTTAGAAACGGAGCTGCATTTCCTAACCTCCTGCCAAATGTATGACCATATTAGAGACACATATTCCCTCAGATTACACAGACCCACAAATAATTCCAAAACAAATCCAATTTTGATAAACTATTGGGTGAAATACCACAGTATGCATCACAATAGCCAAGAATTTGGGGCCTTTTCAGGCCTCCCGAGTGGTGCAAGGCACTGCATTGGAGTGCTTGAGGCATCACTACAGACCGGTTCGATCCAGGCTGTGTTGCAACCGGCCGTGACCGGGAGTCTCATAGTGTGGCCGCATAACTTGGCCAAGCGTTTCGGGGTTAGGGGAGGGGCTTTACGTGGTGAAAAGGTGAAGAACAAACACCATTGTAAATACAACCCATAAATACAAACCCAGTGCACAGCATTACAACAGTGTACATATATAGCCATAATATTTAAATGTGTCTTGCTTTGAAACTTGTGAGTGTAATGTTTACTGTTCATTTTTTATTGTTAATTTCACTTTTGTTATTATCTATTTCACGTTGCCTTTGGCAATGTAAACATAATGTTTCCATACAATAAGCCCTTGAATTTGAATTGAATTGAGAGAGAGAGGTCCTGGAGGAGAAAGGGATGAAATTGAGAATGGTTGGTGGATGTTATTTACTATACAAGGGTAGAGTTGATGCATAAACCGATGCTTGGTCCATTGTTCTGTTTGGCAGGACCTGTGTGGAACAATGGTGTGAGAGGACATTGTGTTAAAGGGCACCACATTTAGATTCCTCATTTTGGTGAGAGTGTGTGTTTATTCGAGAGAGACGAGAGAGAGAGAGAGAGAGAGAGAGAGAGAGAGAGAGAGGAGAGAGAGAGAGAGAGAGAGAGAGAGAGAGAGAGAGAAAGAGAGAGAGAGGAGAGAGAAGAGAGAGAGAGAGAGAGAGAGAAGAGAGAGAGAGAGAGGGAGAGAGAGAGAGAGAGAGAGAGAGAGAGAGAGAGCAGAGAGAGAGAGCAGAGAGAGAGAGAGAGAGAGGAGAGAGAGAGAGAGAGAGAGAGAGAGAGAGAGAGAGAGAGAGGAGAGAGAGAGAGAGAGAGAGAGAGAGAGAGGAGGAGAGAGAGAGAAGAGAGAGAGTGGAACTGTATCCTCCTACCACGAAGAGCCATAGAGCCACACTCGTACCCGAGTGATTTCCATGGGCCGCTGTTAGAGAGACATGGACAGACACAGAGAGACATAAAGAACCATCATAGACAGACAGGTCACCAATGCTTTCTCCGCGATCAACTTAACCCCACTAAGAGACAACAGGGAAACAGACAAGAGAGACACAAAGGACATCATAGACAGAGAGACAGGTTACCATGCGTCCCAGTCCGGTTCCACTATAAATACCCTCTCTGGCCTCATGGTGACATGGGGAGTTATCTGCTGTAATACTGTCCCAGGACAGAACCAACACCCAACCCCCGCACTCAGCTATACACCAGCTGTACCCCCTCCCTAAGCCAGGCAACCGCAGAACCGCCAGGCACCGCCACTGATCCCACATCCACCTACTCTTTTCTCAGCGAGGTCATGGATAACTGTCACATGAACCCCACGTTCCTCTTCCTGATTATGAGACAACACAGAGTAGCGAGGCAAAGACGCGTTGGTTTTATTTTTGTTTCTGACTTTTGAAATAGTGGTGTAGGTAGAATAAAGGGCTTGATTTTGTGCTTGAGGCACGTTTAAAATAGTCACCTGAGTCTATTCCGAGCTCCACTATTTGGAGAGAAGTTTTGGAAAAGGTCCCATTTTAAATTGACATGGCCCGTGGAGCTTTCTGAATCACACGTCCAGTCGTCCACTATAAAACCCAACAGCCAGGTCATTTGTAGCTCAGTTAGTAGGTATGGAGCTTGTAGTGCTAAGTAGTGGGTTTGATTCCCAGGACCACCCATACGTAAAAACGTCGGCTAAATGGCACATACAGGGCATTGAGAAAGGTGTCAGATCCCTTGACTTTTCCCCCAAAAAAATTACGTTACAGCCTTAATCTAAAATGATTAAATAGTTTTTTCCCCCCTCATCAATCTGCACACATACCCATATGACAAAGCAAAAACAGGTTTTTAGACATTTTTGCAAATTTATTACAAATTAAAAAAATGAAATATGACATTTACAATAAGTATTCAGACCTTTACTCAGTACTTTGTAAGCACCTTTAGCAGCGATTACAGCCTGGAGTCTTCTTGGGTATGATGCTACAAGCTTGGCACACTGTATTGGGGAGTTTCTCCCATTCTTCTCTGCAGAGATGTTCGATCTGGGTTTAAGTCCGGGCTCTGGCTGGGCCCTTCAAGGACATTCCAGAGACTTGTCCCAAAGCCACTCCTGTGTGTCTGGCTGTGTGCTTAGGGTCGTGTTCTGGTGGAAGTGGAATCTCGCCCCCAGTTCTGAGGCCTGAGCGCTCTGGAGCAGGTTTTCATCAAGGACTCTCTGTACTTGCTCTGTTCATCTTTGCTTAATCCTGACTAGTCTCCCAGTCCAGCCGCTGAGAAACTGCCCTAACAGCATGATGCCGCCACCACCATGCTTCACCGTAGGATGTTGCCAGTTTCCTCCAGATGTGACGCTTGGCATTCAGGCCAAATAATTCAATCTTGGTTTCATCAGACCAGAGAATCTTGTTTCTCATGGTCTGAGAGTCTTAGGTGCCTTTTGGCAAACTCCAAGTGGGCTTCACGTGCCTTTACTGAGGAGTGGCTTCCATCTGGCACTCTGCCATAAAGGCCTGATTGGTGGAGTGATGCAGAGATTGGTTTCCTTTTTCTGGATTGTCTCCCCATCTCCACAGAGAACGCTGGAGCTCTGTCAGAGTGACCACCGGGTTCTTGGTCACCTCCCTGACCAAGGCCCTTCTCCCCCGACTGCTCAGTTTGGACAACTCTAGGAAGAGTCTTGGTGGTTCCAACTTCTTTCATTTAAGAATGATGGAGGCCACTGTGTTCTTGGGGACATTCAATGCTGCAGAAATGTTTTGGTACCCTGTCCCCAGATCTGTGCCTCGACACAATCCTGTCCAGAGCTCTACGGACAATTCCTTCGACCTCATGGCTTGGTTTTTGCTCTGACATGCACTGTCAACTGTTGGACCTTATATAGACAGGTGTGCGCCTTTCCAAATCATGTCCAATCAATTGCATTTACCACAGGGGACTCCAATCAAGTTTGTAGAAACATCTCAAGGATGATCAATGGAAACAGGACGCACCTGAGCTCAATTTCGAGTCTCATTGCAAAGGGTCTGAAAACGTATGTAAATAAGGTATTTCTGGTTTATTGTTTAATACATTTGCAAAAAAAAATTGAAAACCTGTTTTTGCTTTGTCATTATGGGGTATTGTGCGTAGATTGCTGAGATTGTGGTTTAGGTAATAAGGGTGTGGTTTCGGTAATGAGGTTTTGGTTTGAAATGTCACTGTTTCTGTGTAACAGTGTTATTGGGCTGTGCGATTTGGCAATAAATGTCAACATCTTCCTTCCCCTCCCTCTCCTCCCCTCCTTCCTCTCTCCCTATTCCTTCTCCCTCCTCCTTTCCTCTCTTTCTCCCATCCCTCCTCTTCTCCCTCCCCCTCTCCTCCTCTCTCTGCTCTCTCCCTCTCCACCTCCCCCCCTCTCCTCCTCTCTCTACCTCCCTCCCTCCTCTCTCTCCTCCCCTCTTCCCCCCTCCTCTCTCTATCCCTCCTCTCCTCCCCTCTTCCCTCCTCTCTCTCCCCTCTCTCTCTCCTCTCACCTCCTCTCTCTCTCCCCCCTCTCCTCTCTCTCCTCCCCTCCTCTCTCTCCCCCCCTCTCTCCCCATAATCTCCTCCCCCCTCCCCTCCTCTTCTCTCCTCCCCCTCTCCCCTCTCTCTCCTCCCCCTCTCCCTCCCGCTCCCTCCCCCTCTCCCTCCTCTCTCTACTCCCGCTCCTCTCCAGGTGAATCTGTC
>NW_019946720.1:9837-15240 GCF_002910315.2 Salvelinus sp. IW2-2015
ATCTGTTTGTTCTGCTGTCGGTGGTGTGTGTTCTCCTCAACCTGGCTGGCTTCATCCTCTGCTGCCAGGGGGCTCAGCTGGTCTCCACCATGACCAACTGCCAACTGGTGAGACACACATACACACACCCTTGTTAGCATCATGACAGCATAGACCTGTAGGTAGGTGCATTAAGTCTGGGTCTGCTTCAGACCTCTCCTCTGTCTATCCATCCATGGTGTTAGCGGATGTCTCTCCTCTCCTCTCCTCTCCTCTCCTCTCCTCTCCTCCCTCCTCAGACCAGTCATCTCTGTATTAGTCCAACCAGACCCACACAGAGACCAGGGCTGTGTCTCAAAGAGCACCCTATTCCCTACATAGTGCAATACWTTTGACCAGTGTCCTATGGGCCCTGGTGTAATGTAGTGCCCTAAAAACAGAATAAGGTTCCATTTGGGAATCAGACCAGGGCTGGTTCTAGTTGCAGTGATATCAACATGGCACAGTTTATTAGCCGAGCCAGCTAGACAAGAGCTCAGATGTTAGACCTGCTGGATCTCCTCCCGCCACAAAACCTCATTGAACACAAGCTGTGTATTGGCTCAGACTGGTGCTGAGATCTGGGCGTCGACAAACACGCGATTGGATGAACACACACATACACAGTTCACAAACACACACACACACAGTTCACAAACACACACACACACACACACATTCACCCCGGTGCCTCTGTAATGTGAGGCTGAGATGAGATAAGAGGTGAGGGCAGAGCAGGGTATGGTGGGTTTATGTTTCCCCCCGTGGTGCAGTGGTTTGCCCTAGTCTCCCCTCTCTCAGGGTGAGTAATAGAGTCTCCCGTCCAGACCATCTGCTCCTCTAATCTGGTGTAACATTACCTGCCCTGGAGGAGGAGGGTGGGGGATTGAGAGAGAGAGAAGAACGGCGAGGGAGAGAGAGAAGGACGGAGAAACCATTGCCGGGTCCACTCCTGTAGACAAGTTGCACACCTGGGCCATGTTCTTGTTAAATCTCACCCGGCCGACGCAGCAGCAGAAGGACGGAAGCCACCTCTTCGTAATGAGCTGTTTCCCGTCTTAGGTCTTTGCCTTGCCTTAGGGTCTTGTGTGAGAGGCCTGTTTTCCAGTGAGGGAAGTTTTGTCCTAGCCAGCCGGTGGGTCTTCCTATCCTGTAACAGCCTCGCTAATGCCGTAGGGTTGCGTGTGGAGTGGTAAAGGCTGCCGGATCGGTAGAGACCAGCAGAAACACCTTTTTCTTTACTTTTTGGGGGGGCGGGGGCTATGATATAATATAACGCCTGAAGGTCGTCTACTGCGCAGTGAGAGCGGAGGAGGCGAGAGGGATCACACTGGGCCCCGGGAAAACATCCTGGCCGAGGGCGCAGCGGGGGGGTTGAGGAGTAGAAGGTTGAGAATAGGAGGGGGGGGGGCAGGGGGAACAGAAACTCAGGGGTCTGGGTCGAGGGGGACGGATAGTTGTGGCTCCTCCCATTCCTCTCTGATTGGCCTGGGGTCATCCTATCCAGAAGAAGAGGGGAGGACAAGGAAAGGAGATGGACGATAGAAGAACGCGCAGGCCCTTAAATTTTGTCATAGCATTCTATCTTGATTTTTGGAATATGTATTCTCTAGAGGTCAACACACAGCACTAATCACTCCCATCTTCATTGGGTCGTGCTTTCACCTCCGTCGCAGTTAGTCTGCACTGGTTCATTGTTTCTGGCTGGTTGAGCAATGATCTCTCTGTATGGGACTGAAGACCATCTTATCTTACTCTCATACGCATAAGAACATTGAGAGAGGCTGTCTGTAGAGCAGGCTCACAGATTCTACTTGCGACGTATGCTCTAGACGTGAAGCCTTAAGTCGTTCCCGATCAACTGGTCCTTCTCCATATCTGAGTTGGAGTTAGTCTTCTATATTTATTTTTATGTGGGCTCCTATAGCACCACCTTAACTTATTCATTATATCTAAATTGGGCAGTTCTTTCCACTGCAACTCGTACACAGTGTCGCAGTGGTTATATAATGATGGCTATACTGTAAGGTTGACTACTTTACTTCGCCACCATGGCCTTTTTTTGCTTTACCTCCCTTAACTCACCTCAATTTGCTCACATTGGTAATATAGACTTATTTTTCTACTGATTTTATTGATTGTATGTTGTTTTTCATGTGTAAATCTGTGTTGTTGTATGTGGTCACACTGCTTTTGCTATATCTTGGCCAGGTCGATTGTAAATGAGAAACTTGTTCTCCAAACTGCCTACCTGGTTAAATAAAAGGGTGAAATATTTAACAAAAAGGAACCACACTTTCATAATGTTCCATGTTCGAGCAAGGGAGAAACGAGTTAGTTTTGTCAAGCACTGGACGACCACACCTATTAGCTGCATAAACTTGTTCTGTTCTCGCAACTGGCTGTGTATGTTATGCCAATTATTTTTACACGCAACATGCACAGAGCAAACAAAGCTATGATACATCTCATCTTTTTCTATTGAAGCTAAGAATCTGATGTATCGATGAACTAGTATAGATGTGCAAGTTATGAGAATTAAAGTGGTCTAAATAATACCACCTCATGTAATGGTTGGTACAATGGTCCTTATAACACACTATCATACAAGAAAAATCGCCCCACGATTAATGGTACCTGACTTTTTTTTGAGGCGTTCTTCAATAAATCGCGATATGTAGAGCTAGAGAGCGTTTGATGACTGAGGAAAAAAATCATCAAATCGGGCTACGAGCACATTCTCTCTCACCCCTCACATCACCCAGGTTCACACCAAACGTATGAACCCATCCACTCCACACGGATTCTCACGTCGACGGGAACACGACACCAACACACACAACAACACTCACACAACACCACCTTGAGAGGACCCTCATCAGCCGATCCGCCTATAACACAGAGAAGGAGCTGGTTGCCTAGTGAGTCCTAGAGAGTTGACGTAGTTCATTCGCTCCTCTCACAGAGGCAAGGATGGGATGCCTGGGGACAACAGCAATTACAACGTAACTATGACAGCCTCACACCGTAATTCAGCTCTTTCGAGAACAACCAAGCAACATCACCTACCAGACTCACATGCGCATATCAGATGAGGGCAGCAGCGGGCGGAGCGACACCGGAGCCAGCACTGGCGGAAGGAGAGGGGCGAGCAGAGAGAGGAGGCGATGAGGGCCCGGGAGGATCAGCACCGAGAGGACACTATGCCGAGCAGCTCCGGACGTTGGAGTGGGCGTGGGATCTGTTACTGAGCTGTGAGAGCATTTAATTGGGAGGCGTGGCAATTTACGGGAAGTAGGGTAATCTATCTGACTGGGGTAACTCTGTAAGGCTTTATGCCTCTGCAGCAGAGGGTAACTAGATGATACGTCGCTTTATCCTGTGAGGCGGTCCCATGGGTATAGGGGTGGGGTGAGAGGAAGGTCGAAGGGAAGTGAACATCAGTATAAGGCGCGTTTGACGGTGGTGAGTAGTATTGCCGAAGTCTGGCAATTGAAGAAGAGTATTCAAAAGTTCTCATGCGTGACCTTCACGTGAGAAAATAATGGACTGGGGCATCTGAGCTCGTACAGTAGGTTATGTGACGATGAATGCTTGCCATGTAATAATGGGACTTGGTATTTAACCAGAATAGGGCTATCTTCTGGTAACACCCCTACCTTGTCGACAAACAGGCAACCGAATGGCTCAAACGCATTAAGGAAGAGGAATTCAATTACTTTTAAACCAAGGCACACTGTTATTGAAATGCGAGTTCCAGGTGACTGACAATCAAGGAAACCTGGTTGAGAAGAAAGTCAATAGTGTGCCAAGCGTCATCAAGCAAAGGGGCTACTTTGAAAGAATTCAAATATAAATATATTTTGACTTGTTTAACACTTGTTTGGTTACTACATGATTCCAATGTGTTTTTGTGGTATTGTCATAGTTTTTGGATTGTCTTCACTATATTCTACAATGTAGAAAAAGTAAATAAAGAAAAACTTTCGCAAACGAGTAGGTGGTCCTAAACTTTTTGAACCTGGGTGAGCAGGGTGTGTGTGTGTGGGTGTGTGTGTGGAGTGGGGTGGTTGTGGGTGGTGTGATGTGTGTGGTGGGTGATAGTGTGTGTGTAGAGTGGGTGAATGTGGTGTGTGGAGATGTGGTGTGGAGTGTTGGTGTGGTGATAGTGGTGTGTGAGATGTGGTGTATTAAGGAAGAAGAAGTGTAGAAAAAGGTAAGCTTATAGTGTTAAGGACCACGGCAAATGGTATATGGACCATAAGCGTAATTTGTAGGGAGGGTAGGCAAAAGACGATACACTGTCGACAGTTTCGTTAAAAAAAAAATAGAAGCGGGATGCCGGAGTGTTACCCTCCAGACGATGTCACCCGTGACACGTCATGGGGGTCCGTAGAGCGAAAAAGGAAGGACCAGCATGAGTCACTTGGTGGAGATCTAGCCGCTTGTCCATAAGTGTAAGATCATATGAATAGAATGTTAGGGACCAAGCGTGTGTTCTGTGGAGGAAGACCGACTTTAAAGCTGGAGACAAAACACGCACTCTAGGCCTGAGGTGGCACACAGGAAGTGTAGTACAACGAGCAAACAATGCCCGTACAGGGTAATCGAGGAGTCGGAAGCTGGTAAAGACGCAGACACAACACTCAAACCATAGAGGAGACGTGAGATGCTAAGATGATATCTTCAACCTATTCACGCACAGAGCTCATGGGTGCGTTGTGACACAATTTTTAACTATCCTACCTCCTCAGCCCCGTCACCTCTTTCATCCATCAGATGTCTCAATGGCTCCTGACAACACTAACTCTACCTGCCCGTTCACTTTATCCACCTCTACGCTACAGTACTGCTCTTCTCTCACTCGCCCTCTCGACACAAACAACCTCTCTCACGCTCACTCTGTCACCACATGATCCACCCAAGCTCGTCTGAAAACGCGTCAAACGCAAAAAAAAAAACGCCAACTTGATTTCCTTCTACTTTAAAACTGGACAAGATTTTGGGTGCGGGCAATTTTTTTAATTAGTTTATTAGATTGACGCACCGGTGCGTCAGTAGTGCTCTACAAGGGCGGTTAAAAGAGGGATGCGTGGCGGCTACAGATTTAAGAGGCGTGTGACCACGTTTGCCCTGGAAATTGGGCTCCAAGACCAGAGCATTGGGTGGGGCGCTAAAGATTAAGAGGGTGTGAATACGCGTGCTGTCAATGTGGCTTCATAGCACAGTATGATCTCGGGTTGGCGGCTAAGATTAAGAGGTGTGAACGTTGCTGAAATTGGTGCTCACGAAGATGGGTGGCCCGTAAGATTTTCTTACTACGAGGGTGTGAACGTTGCTCTTGCACACGCTGGCCTTCTCAGGGACAGAGATGTCGGATTCCCG
>NW_019946720.1:15265-29285 GCF_002910315.2 Salvelinus sp. IW2-2015
GACAAAACACGTTCTCCCGTCTCGCCTCTGGAAACACCAACACAGATTACACCAGCAGATTACAGGCCATTAGGACGGGAGAGGGGGGAGGAGAGAGATGGGGGAGAAGAGGGGGAGGAGAGAGAGGAGGGAAGGGGGAGGAGGAGAGAGAGAGAGTGAGAGGGGGAGATGAGAGGGAGAAGAAGAGGAGCCAGAGGATAGTGGAGGAGAGAAGAGGGAGAGGAAGGAGAGAGAGTGAGAAGGGAGAGGGAAGGGTAGGGAGAGAGAACGAGCCGCAGCGAGGAGGGAAGAAAGCGTAAAAGATGTTGCTGTGGTAGTGTCGTTAAGGGAGGGAAATGAGTAAGGAAGGAAGGAAGCGAAGGCAGAAAACACGAAAGCAGAGGAGAGTGGCCAAGGCCACCAGAAGGGTATAGGGAAGCCCAAAGGATGAGGGTAAATCTCTAATTACGTATTAGGGGAACGCCAAGTGAGGGATAAGAGATCCGTATATAGATACCCAATATTATAGTGAGGGAGTGGAGAGTGAAGAAGGTAGGGCGGGTACCTATAAACCAGAGTATTGTTAAGGAAGGAGCACCCATGAGATAAATCCTCGTGTAGGTGTGTAAGGAGGGAATGTCCCGCAGTAGGAGAGTACACATCCTCTAAATCAGACTATTTTAGACGAGTAACGTGATAAGTCAAAGAGATATTTGTCAACTCTCCTCAGGACTCTGTACATTTATCAGCTCCCAGCTCGTTCTATTCTTCTCTTCCCCTGTCTAACAACCTAATCCTCCGAAAACTATATCCACTGCGGCTCATCCACAATCCGTACCCTATGCGCAACATGCTCCCCTCACTGATTCTCACCACACGCCTCGGCCGCTCCCTCCCTCCCTTTCCATCCCTATCCCGACACGCCCTCCCTGCTTTCGCCTCATTCGTCCTTTCTCTCCTCTCTCCGTGTTTCTTCTCTTCATCTGCATAACTCTTCATCCCTCCCACGCCTAGCGCAGGCCATACGCCAGCTCTCCAGGGCAGGTAATGTTACCACCAGATGTTAGCGAGGTCACAGACATCGCTCACAACCTGGAGCGGGAATACCAGTACATAATGCGTGCGACACACATGAAGCACATTCCATGTTGCTCCTCTCAGGACCTAGCTTGTGCAAACCACTCAACCACCTCCTGCTGGCGCTCGCGACAGCACTAAACCCACGTCGATACACATCTTCATGTTCCTCTATACTCTAACTCTATCTTTTTAGCGATTCTAGACTGACCTCACCAAGTCACACAGTAGGCACTATTCGTGGATAGACTTTAAGATGAGAGTTTATGAAGCCATGTTAATCTGCGTAGGCGAGTTCAATAGACTGGTGTGAATGTTAAATTTACTGAGTGTGATTTAATGCGAGTTTTATTGCGTAATAACTGTCTGTTGTGTCTGATGGTTTAGAAAGTTCATTTAGCATAAGTACAGTCCAGAAATGCTCCTCAGACCTGATCATTCAAAATACTAACCACCTTCCCTTTAATTCCCCCATTGGTTGTTAGGACCCGTTATGGCCCTATAGTCTTCCCAGTTTGCCTCCCACATCCAAACCCAATGAAGAGAAGAGAGGAAAAGAAGAAAGAAGGAAGTGAGGTGAGATGTAAGATCAATAAATACCCTTGTATTGTTTCGATGATTTTCGGAGTCCACGATTCGCTGGTGTTTGATCGTATCACGCCTCCATGGATACCTTCTTTAGCATCAGCAGAAGTAAACTGAGGCAAGAAAAGTAACAACCTTAAGAACTTCCAATGCCTTCAATGAGGAATGTTAATATGCAATAAGGCTTGTGAGAGCCGAATCACAGAACGTCAAGCCGTACATAAAACATCTACCTCTTGTCTAGCTGCAGCATCGGCTAAATAACAATGAGCGATAATAACTTACGTCCAAGTATCACACTGAACAACCTTATGACCTTACCCTGGTCTCGACAAATTCAACCAATCGGAACCTATTCTGTGTTTAGGCTAAATATCCTCTTACTTATTCTCATCTCTTGTGTGTAACTGTTGTCCCCAGATCCCCATGTGCCCTGAGGAGAAACTCCTCAAACTCTACCCTGGGCACTCCTGTAACACCATGAGGGTCCTGCTCAAGGTGTGTGTGTGTGAGTGTGTGTGTGTGTGTGTCTGTGAGTGTGAGTGTGTTCATACGTGCCTGTGTGTGAGAGAGAATGTGCGTTCATTGTCATCATATTACACCATATAGTGAGATAAGATGGTTCTTGGTGGTTGTGGGTGGTTATTGCTAACTCTGCCTCCTGTCTGTCTGTTTCTAGAAGGTTCTGTTTGCTCTGTGTGTTCTGAATGCTCTGACCACTGCAGTATGCCTGGTGGCTGCTGCCCTGCGGTACCTACAGATCTTCACCACACGACGCCCATGTATGGTAAGGCTATCATAATGCCCCATCATAGCCAATCACAYGGCCTCAGAACTCCAGGCTCAACCAATCATGTAGGTTAGAATCTGCATCACATAACAGAAGAATCTCCAGTGTGGCCAATGAGTGATTGTTGTGTTTTTCAACATTAAAGATGCATCTCAATAAGTGGCTTCTTCTATCGTCATCTCTTTTCCTTGTCCTCCCTCTTTCTGATAGGATGACCCCAGGCCAATCAGAGAGGAAGGGGAGGAGCCAAATATCGTCCCTGACCCAGATGAGTTTGTTCCCCCTGCCCCYCCCCCTTCCTACTTCTCAACCTTCTACTCCTACACCCCCCGGCTGGCTCGCAGGATGTTTGGGGACAGTGTGATACCTCTGCCTCCTGTCTATGCAGCCAGGATTAAAGGAGTAGAAGTGTTCTGTCCTCTTGACCCTCCCCCTCCATACGAGGCTGTTACAGGAGGCTCCGCCCTCGCTACCGCAACACAGGTACACACAATGTTCTGGCGCGGCTTATACAGGGCATTCGGAAAGTATTGAGACTCCTTGACTTTTTCCACATTTTGTTATGTTACAGCCTTATTCAAAAATGTATTCATTTGTTTTTTTCCCCCTCATCAATCTACCCACAATACTCCATAATGACAAAGCAAAAACAGGTTTTTATTAAAAATTTAAAACTTAAATATCACTTTTACATACAGTACCAGTCAAAAGTTTGGACACACCTACTGATTCAATTTTTTTTTACTATTTTCTACAGTGTAGAATAATAATGAAGACATCAAAACTATGAAATAACACATATGGAATCATGTAGTAACCAGAAAAGTGTTAAACAAATCAAAAATATATTTTATATTTGAGATTCTTCAAAGTAGCCGCCCTTTGCCTTGATGACAGCTTTACACACTCTTGGCATTCTGTTATGTCATTGTTATACCTAATCATCACAGAAACTGGCAAGTTAGAACTGTATATGGTGTGTGTAAAGGGTTAAAGGTTTTAAACTCAGTCTCTCAACGGATGAGACATGGAAGAATTGGTGGACTACAGGATAGTATGCCTCTAGAAGCTTGCTACATTTAAAATTGATTAAATCATTGTTAAGGGATTAACAAAAGGGAGGAGTGTAATGGGAAATTGTATTTGTCCACATAACTGAGTATGTGACTAACCTTGTGAAACTGTCCTACTATAATCTCCTGTTCTTGGGAGTATCATGCTGGGTTACAAACCAGCTTGCTGCTGTGTCGTTGTATATATAAAAAGGGAACTGAGAGTCCCGCCCAAGAACAGGAAACTATAAAGATATGTGCTTATCACCCAATGCTTTGTAATTCAGACTGTCTACACTGCTCTGTGTAACTCTGTTATTCTCTATGAGCTCAGAAATAAAGAATATTGGTTTGAGTTGGACTCCGGCAGATCCTTATTTGATAATATCCACCACAATTGTTGGTCACCTCCCTGACCAAGGCCCTTCTCCCCCAATTGTTCAGTTTGGCAGGGGGGCCAGCTCTAGGTGTCACGGTCACTGTCTTCAAACTCCCTGTCATAGATGAGCCGACGCGCAGCGTCATAGATGAGCGAGGCAGCGTCATAGATGAGCCGAGGAGCAGGTCATAGGATGAGGAGCCGATAGATGGCCGGAGCAGCGTCATAGATGAGCTGAGGAGCAGCGTCATACGATGCGGAGCAGCGTCACAGATCGGCCAGTAGGAGCAAGCGTCCAAGATGAGCTGAGGAGCAGCGTCATAGATGAGGAGCAGCGTCACAATGAAGCCGAGGAGCAAGCGTCATAGATGAGCTGAGGAGCAGCTTCATGGATGAGGAGCAGCGTCACAGTTAGCCGAGGAGCAGCGTCAACAGATGAGCGAGGAGCAAGCGTCATAGATGAGCCGAGTGGAGCACGGTCCATAGTGAGCGAGGAGCAGCGTCACTAGATGAGCCGATGACAGCGTCATAGATGAGCCGGGAGCAGCGTCATAGATGAGCCTGGGGAGCAGCGTCATAGATGAGCCGAGGAGCTCGTGTCAGAGATGAGCCGACGCGCTGCGTCACAGATGAGCCGAGGAGCAGCGTCACAGATGAGCCGAGGTCAGCGTCACAGATGAGCCCCGAGGAGCAGCGTCAAGATGAGCCGAGCCTCAGCGTCATAGATGAGCCGAGGAGCAGCGTCATAAGATGAGCCGAGGCTCAGCGTCAATAGATGAGCCGAGGAGCGCGTCATAGATGAGCCGGGAGCAGCGTCAAGATGAGCCGAGAGCGCGTCACAGATGAGCCGAGGAGCAGCGTCACAGATGAGCCCGAGGAGCCAGCGTCACAGATGAGCCGAGGAGCAGCGTCAAAGATTGAGGCCGAGGGCAGCGTCAAGATGAAAGCTGCAGGAGCCGCGTCATAGATGAGCCCGAGGAGCAGCGTCATAGATGACACGAGGAGCAGCGTCAAGATGAGCGTCGAGGCGGCAGAGTCATGAGATGAGCCGAGGAGCAGCGTCAAAGATGAGCCGAGCTCCAGCGTCATAGATGAGGAGCAGCGTCATAGATGAGCCGAGAGCAGCGTGATAATGAGCCGAGGAGCAGCGTCAGATGAGGAGACTCATGAGAGCTTGAGCTAGCGTCATAGATGGCCGAGGCTTCAGCGTCATAGATGAGCCGAGGCTCAGCGCATAGATGACCGAGGCTCAGCGTCATAGATGAGCCGAGGCTCAGCGTCATAGATGAGCCGAGGCTCAGCTCATAGATGACCGAGGCTCAGCGTCATAGATGAGCCGAGCGCACTGTAATTCACATCTTTTAAAGTCAAAATTTCCCCCAAAGAAACAGGTAAACAGAAACCGACGTGACCAACCGTGGCGCACACAACAGAAAAATAATAATTACCCCAAAACACAGGTGGAAAAGGCTACTAAGTATGATTCCCAATCAGAGACAACGATAGACAGCTTCTGATTGGGAACCATACCGGCCAACACAAGAAACAGACACAACTAGAATGCCCACCAAATCACACCCTGCCTAACCAAATAGAGAAATAAAAGTCTCTCTGAGGTCAGGGCGTGACTCTAGGAAGAGTCTTGGTGGTTCCTAACTTCTTCCGTTTAGAATGATGGAGGCCATTGTGTTCTCGGGGACATTCAATGCTGCCGAAATTCTTTGGTACCCTCCCGCAGTCTGTGCCTCGAATTAGATTTGAATTTACCCAACAGGATGGGACTCCCAATCAAGTTGTAGAAACATCTCAAGGATGATCAATGGAAACAGGATGCACCTGAGCTCAATTTGGAAGTCTCATAGCAAAGAGTCTGAATACTTATGTAAATAAGGTATTATTTTTATTTTATACATTTGCAAAAAAATCTAAAAACCTGTTTAAATTTGTCATTATGGGTATTATGCTGTGGTATGTCATTATGGGTATTGTGATGTCATTATGGGGTATTGTGATGTCATTATGGGTATTGTGATGTCATTTATGGGGTATTTAGTGTAGATTGAGATGTTTTATTTATTTATCATTTTAGAATAAGGCTGTACCGTAACTAAATGTGGAAAAAGTAAGGGTCTGAATACTTGTCGAATGCACTTATGTATGGCTTATGAATGGGCTATGTATGGCTTTAATGAAATTTGTGCTATAAAGTCCTGGTGTAGGTACCTTTAAAATAATTGTTACCCATTATTTAATGCCAATAACAATAGTGATTAAGATAAATAATGAATAAAGGTAATGAATAGATATATAATTGTAGCATCTTGTGCATGTGACATTGAAGTAAACAATACCTTTTAATATCTCTACCATTAATATTCTTAAATCTCTGGGACATGACCAATACCTTTAATATGTCTATCATTAATATCTCTGAAATCTCTGACCCCAAATATCTCTGCTGTGTGTTCTGTTTAGAGACAGAAAATTCAGATTGCCATGACAGATCTGACTGAGTTGATGGAGGAGCGGAGTGACCGCTCGGAGGCAGGTACTTCTGTTAGAGGTAGGACGCATGGGTGGATGGATAGGAAATTTCACACAGACAGCCATCACAAGACATACTTGGCCTATACATGACAGACTTTTATGGCAGATTTCAGCTCTCTATTTGCGAAACGGTCAATGGAGGACATTTGGGCATATCCAAACCTTGATAGAAAAAATTGGGATCTCTCATATCTTTACCATGAATACATGCTTCATCATGAGCAATGTATTCAAGTTAAGCTATTGCCCCAGACCCACACCGTATCCTGCACAAGTCCTGGATGGAGGTCTATAGTTATCCCAGTGAGAAGTACGGCTATAGTTACTGTATCCCAGTGTACTGCTGTAGTTACGTGTATCCCAGTGTATTGCTACAGTTACTGTATCCAGTGGTTTTGCTGTAGTAACTGATCCAATAGTGTACGTCCTAATAGTTACTGTATCCCAGTGTATTGCTGTATTACTGTATCCCAGTGTACTGCTATAGTTACTGTATCAGTGTACTTCTGTATTACTGTTATCCAGTGTTTTGCTGTAAAATGTCATCCAGTTACGTCTATGTTACTGTATCCCAGTGTACTGTGCAGTTACTGTATCAGTGTATTGCTGTTAGTTACTGTAATCCCAGTGAATTGCTGTTGTTTACTGTATCCCCAGTGTACTGCTGTATTTACTGTATCCACAGTGTATTGCTATAGTTACTGTATCCCAGTGTACTGCTGCATGTTACTGTATCCCAGTGTACTGCTGTATTTACTGTATCCCAGTGTACTGCTGTAGTTATGTATCCCAGTGTACTGCTATAGTTACTGTATCCAGTGTATATGCTATAGTTTACTGTATCCCAGTATACTGTTATATAATAGTTACTGGATCCCAGTGTGTGCTATAGTTCCTGTATACCAGTGTATTGTTGTAGTTACTGTATCCAGTGTACTGCTATAGTTACTGTATCCAGTGTACTGCTATAGTTACTGTATCCCAGTGTATTGCTATGGTTACTGTATCTCAGTGTACGTCTATAGTTACTGTATCCCAGTGTACTGCTGCAGTTTACTGTATCCCAGTGTATTGCTGTAGTTACTGTATCCCAGTGTCATTTGCTGTAGTTATGGTATCCGCAGTGTACTGCTGTAGTTACTGTATCCAGTGTACTGCTGTATTTACTGTATCAGGCGTATTGCTATATGTTACTGTATCCGCAGTGTACTGCTGTAGTTACTGTATCCCAGTGTACTGCTGTATTTTACTGTATCCCAGTGGTCTGTAGTTACTGTACCAGTGTATGCTTAGTTACTGTAATCCAGTGTATTGCTATAGTTACTGTATCCCAAGTGTATCTGCTGTATTTACTGTATCCCAGTGTATTGCTATAGTTACTGGTATCCCAGTGTACTGCCTATAGTTCTGTATCCCAGTGGACGCATAAGTTACTGTTCCAATTGATTGCTATAGTTCTGTATTCCCAGTGTATTGCTATAAGTTACTGTATACCAGTGTTTGATGTTAGTTACTGGATCCAGTGTACTGCTGCAGTTACTGTATCCCAGTGTATTGCTAGTTACTGTATCCGTTATTGTATAGTTACTGTATCCCAGTGTACTGCTATAGTTACTTGTTATCCCAGTGTACTGCTGTAGTTACTGTATCCCGTGTACTGCTATAGTTACTGTATCCCAGTGTACTGGCTATAAGTTACTGTATCCCAGTGTACTGCTATAGTTACTGTATACCAGTGTAACGTCTATAGTTACTGTATCCCAGTGTATTGCTATAGTTACTGTATCCCATGTATTGCTATAGTTACTGTATCCCAGTGTACTGCTATAGTTACTGTAATCCAGTGTACTGCTGTAGTTACTGTATCCCCAGTGTACTGCTATAGTTACTGTATCCCAGTGTACTGCTATAGTTACTGTATCCCAGTAACTGCTATAGTTACTGTATCCCAGTTGTACTGCTATAGTTCTTGTATTCCAATATGTATGCTATAGGTTACTGTATCCCCAGTGTACTGGCTATAGCTTACTGTATCCAGTGTAAATGGCTGTAGTTACTGTATCCCAGTGTACTGCTGTAGTTACTGTATCCAGGGTCTTGCTTACAGTTTACTTGTATCTCCCAGTTGTTTGCTGTAGTAACTGTATCCAATTGTACGTCGTAAGTTACTGTATCCGCAGTGTACTGGCTGCAGTTACTATCCCAGTGTATTGCTATAGGTATGGTATCCCAGTTGTATTGCTATAGTTACTGTATCCCGTGTATTGCTATAAGTTACGGTATCCCAGTGTATTGCTCATTAAGGTTACTGTATCCAGTGTATTGCTGTATTTCTGTATCCCAGTGTACTGCTGCAGTTACTGTACCCAGTGAATAAAAAAAAAAAAGAAATATTGTTGTAGTTACTGTATACCAGTGTATGCTGTAGTTACTGTATCCCAGTGTATTGCTATAGCGTTTACTCGTATACTCAGTGTACGTCTATAGTTACTGTATCCCAGTGTACTGCTATAGTTACTGTTCCCAGTGTATTGCTATATTACTGTAATCCCAGTGTACTGCATAGTTACTGTAAATCCATGTACTGCTGTATTTACTGTATCCCAGTGTATTGTGTAGTTACTGTTATACCAGGTGTACTACTGTAGTTACTGTATCCCCAGTGTACTGCTATAGTTGCTGTACCCCAGTGTACTGCTCTATAGTTACTGTATCCACTTGTTTGCTATAGTTACTGTATCCCAGTGTATTGCTTATAGTTACTGTAATACCAGTGTATTGCTGTAGTTTACTGTAAATCGCCATTGTAAGTCTCTAAGTTACTGTACCCAGTGTTTGCTATAGTTACTGTATCCAGTTGTATTGGCTATAGTTACTGATATCCCAGTGTTACTCTATAGTTTACTGTATCCCAGTGTATTGCCTATAGTTACTGTATACCAGTGTATTGCTGTAGTTACTGTATCCCATTGTACGTCTTAGGTACTGTATCCAGTGTATTGCTATAGTGTACTGTAGCCCAGTGTACTGCTATAGTTACTGTATCCCAGTGTCTGCCTAATAGTTCTGTCTCCCAGTGGGTACTGCTATAGTTTACTGTATCCCTAAGTGTATTTGCTATAGTTACTGTATCCCAACGTGTACTGCTATAGTTATGGTACCAGTGTAATTGCTAATAGTTACTGTATGCCCAGTGTACTGCTATAGTTACGTATCCCAGTGTATTGCTTGTCAGTTACTGTATCCCCAGTGTACGGCTTAGTTTACTGTATCCCATGTACTGCCTGTATTTACTGTATTCCCAGTGTATGCTTATATGTTACTGTATCCCAGTGTAACTGTTGTTAGTTACTGGATCCCAGTGTGTACTGCTGTATTTACTGTTTCCCAGTTGTTACTGCTGTAGTTACTGTTATCCCAGTGTACTGCTATCAGTTACTGTATCCCAGTGTAAGTTGCTATAGTTACTGTATCCCAGTGTCCACTGCTATAGTTTACTGTATCCCAGTGTACTGCTATAGTTTTACTGTATCCAGTGGTATTGCTATAGTTACGTGTATCCAGTGTCTGCTATAGTTACTGTATCCAGTGTATTGCTATAGTTTACTGTATTTCCAGGTGTGACTGCGTTATAGTTACTGTTATCCCAAGTGTAATGCTGAGTTACGTATCCCAGTTGTACTGCGTAGTTACCTGTATCCAGTGTATTGCCTACAGTTTACTGTTCCCAGTGTGTTGCCTGTATAACTGTATCCAAGTGTACGCTATAGTTACTGTATCCCAGTGTACTGCTTGTCAAGTTACTGTATCCCAGTGTTTGCTTATAGTTACGGTATCCAGTGTATTGCCTACAGTTACTGTACCCCAGTGGTTGCTGTAGTAACGTATCCAAGTGTACGTCTATAGTTTACTGTATCCAGCAGTGTAACTGCTGCAGTTACTTGTAATCCCAGTGTATGCTATGTTACGGCTATCCCCGTGTATTGCTATAGTTACTGAGTCATCCCATGTATTGCTATAGGTTACGTACCCAGTGTATTGCTATAAGTTTACGGTATCCCAGTGTAATTGCTATAGTTACTGTATCCAGTGTATTGCTGTAGTTTCTGATATCCCAGTGTACTGCGGCATATGTTATCCCAGTGTATTGTTGTAGTTTACTGTAACCAGTGTATTGCTGTAGTTACTGTATATCCCAGTGTATTGCTATAGTTACTGTAACCGTGTTACGTCTATAGTTACTGTACTCCCAGTGTTACTGCTATAAGTTACTGTATCCTCAGTGTATTGTCTATTATTACTGTTCCCAGTGTATGCTATAGTTACTGTATCCCAGTGTACGTGCTGTAGTTACTGTACCCGTGTATTGTTGTAGTTACTGTAACCAGTGTACTACTGTAGTTTACTGTATCCAGTGTATGCTATAAGTTGCTGTATCAACCAGTGTACTTGCTATAGTTTTACTGTATCCACTTGTATTGCTATAGTTACTGTATCACCAGTGTTATTGCTAGGTCAGTTACTGTATACCAGTGTATTGCTATAGGTTACTGTAATACCAGTGTATTTGCTGTAAGTTACTGCATCCCCATTGTATGTCTCTAGTTACTGTATCGCTATAGTTACTGTATGCCCAGTGGTATTGCGATATAGTTACTGTATCCCAGTGACTCTATAGGTTAACTGATCCAGTGTATTGCTATAGTTACTTGTATACCAGTTGTAATTGCTGTAGTTACGGTATCCGCAGTGTATTGCCTATAGTTACTAGATCAGGTGTATTGCTATAGTTACGGTATCCCAGTGTATTGGCTATAGTTAGCTGTTCCCAAGGTGTATTGCTGTATTTCTGTAATCCCAGTGTACTGCTGCAGTTACTGTCATCCCAGTGTATTGTTTGTAGTTACTGTATACCAGGGTATTGTGAGTTACTGTATCCAGCTGTATTGCTATAGTTACTGGTAGTATCCCAGTGTTACGCTATAGTTACTGTATCCGCAGTGTACTGCTTATAGTTACTGTATCCCAGTGTATTTATAGTTTACTGTATCCCAGTGTACTGCTTACTAGTTTACTGTTCCTCATGTACTGCTGAATATTACTGTATCCCAGTGTAATTGTTGTAGTACTGTATACCAGTAGTACTACTGTAGTTACCTGGTATCCCAGTGTACTTGCTTAGGTTGTCTGATCCCAGTTGACTGGCTATATGTTACTGTATCCACTTGTATTGCTATAGTTACGTATCCCAGTGTATTGCGATAGTTACTGTATACCAGTGTATTGCTGTAGTTACTGTATTCCCATTGTATGTCTCTATTACTGTATCCCAGTGTATTAGCTATAGTTTTACGTATCCCAGGTATTGCTATAGTTACTTGTATCCCAGTTAGCTGCTATAGTTACTGGTTCCCAGTGATTGCTAATAAGTTCTGTGATACCAGTGTATGTCTGTAGTTACTGTATCCCATGACGTCTATAGTTTACTGATCCCAGTGTATTGCTATAGTACTGTATCCAGTGTACTGCTAAGTTACTGTATCCCAGTGTATTTTCTGCTCATGTTAATGTATCCCAGTTACTCTATAGTAACTGTATCCCAGTGTATTGCTATAGTTTACTGTATCCCACGTTGTACTGCATAGTTACTGTAGCCCGTGTATGCTATAGTGTTACTGTATCCCAGTTGACTGCTATAGTTACTGTTATCCCAGTGTATTGCTGTAGTTAACTTTGCTATCCCAGTGTACCTGCTGTAGTTACTGTATCCCAGTGTACTGCTGCTATTTACTGTATCCGCGTGTATGCTATAGTTAACTGGTATCCCAGGTAGTTTTTTTTCTGTTAGTAGTTACTGTTATCCCAGTGTACTGCTGTATTACTGTATCCAGTGTACCTTGCTGTATGTTACTGGTTTATCCGTGTACTGCTATAGTTACTGTATCCCAGTGTATTGCTATAGTTACTGATCCAGTGTACTGCCCTATAGTTACTGTACCCAGTGTACTGCTATAGTTACTGTATCCCAGTGTATTGCTAAGTTACTGTTATCCCAGTGTCTGCTATAGTTTACTGTAATACCCAGTTGTATTGACTTATAGTTACTGTATCCCAGTGTACTTGATATAGGTTACTGTATCCAGGTAATTGCTGTAGTTTACTGTTCCAGTGTACTGCTGTAGTTCTACTGTAGTCCCAAGCTGTATTGCTACAGTTTACTGTATCCCAGTGTGTTGCTTGTTTAGTAACTGTATGCCAAGTGTACGTCTATAGTTACTGTATCCAGTTACTGCTTCAGTTACTGATATCCAGTGTAGTTGCTATAAGTTACGTATCCAGTGTACTGCTACAGTTACTGTACCGCCAGTGTGTGGCTGTAGTAAACTGTATCCAAGTGTCGTCAGTCGTTCCTATCAGTTACTGTATCGGTGATCCAGTTACTCGGCAGTGTATGCCTGTGTCTAGCGTGTATCCCAGTGTATTGCGTGTTACTGATCCAGTTACTGCTGTATCGATCCCAGTGCGCTGTATTTACTGGTATCCCAGGTTATTGCTGTATGTGTATCCCAGTGTATTGCTATAGTTTACTTGATCCCAGTGTATGCTATCTNTATCTCTGACTCTCACCTCTCCTCTTTAGAGACACCACTATACAGTATCTCTGACTCTCACCTCTCCTCTTTAGAGACACCACTATACAGTATCTGTATCGGAAAACAGTAAATTATACAGTAATTTGGGGTAATATCAACAGTAAAATACTCTGAAACGTTTTACTGCAGCATATTGTAAATTATGGTGCATTGTGGGAAAATATTGTGGGCGGGGCAAAATATACTGCTTTTACAGTAATTCTACAGTGCTGTATCTTTGGCACGCCAAAAACCTTTTGTATGGTATTGTTGTTTCTGGCTCATTAACATATTTTGAGACGTGCCTTGTAAGAGGCCATGTTTTTCTGCACCCGTGCGTAAGAACGCTTTACCAATTGAACTCGTATCTGGTTGTAGTGCCCCATCAACTTGTATAGGGGACAGATTGGAGTGACAGCTAGTGTGACACCTTAAACGGTGGAGCATTTTGTCCTTTTGGTCTGTTTTGCCCTGTAGTCACTCCCAGGTTGGAAGCCTTTGTAAAGTCCTCCAGAACAGAAAGTGATATAAAACACCAAATATTCATTCATATGCTGTATGTCTGTAAACACTTTAGCGAGCAGCCAACCTGCTTGCACCAATCCCTTATAATTACAGTAAAATACTGTGAAATACAAACTCCTCATCTACAATGTACTGTATTAATTGATTTATCCATTCATCTGAATTAATTCATTCTGATTAAAGTATTATTCACTTTCTTTTACAGTATAATACGGTACATGTTATGGTATTGTACTGTGTCATTACACAGTAATTGAGTTGATGGCACATTTATACTACAGTAGGTATCCTGTAATATGAAATACAGAATGTTACTTACCACCAAGCTGCCTGTAAACTACTGTAAAATTCACAGTAAGTCCTTTACAGTGTAGTGATAACCAACCTGTAAACAACTGTCAAATTCACAGTAACTCCTTTACAGTGTAGTGATAACCAACCTGTAAACTACTGT
>NW_019946720.1:35380-37108 GCF_002910315.2 Salvelinus sp. IW2-2015
ACTAGCTGGTCCTGGCTGCATCGTTCACATCAATGGGATGGGGTCATCTCAGGGACTAGCTGGTCCTGGCTGCATCGTTCACATCAATGGAATGGGGTCATCTCAGGGACTGGCTGGTCCTGGCTGCATCGTTCACGGCAATGGGATGTGGCAGGGGAGGGCCGATTCTATGACGAGCCTGGGGGTACACCTAGCTTCAACATGTTGCTGAGACGTAGATAACCCACATAAGGTACACAATGAACGTGAACCATTCACACCTATCATGTACATCTCTAAGACAACACACTCAATGTAATAGTAATACGACTAGTAGTGGTAATAGTAGTAGTAGTAGTAGTAGTAGTAGTAGTAGTAAAAGTACTAGTAGTAGTAGTAGTAGTAGTAGCAGTAGCAGGAGTAGTAGTAGTGGTAGTAGTAGTAACTGTAGTAGTTTGTAGTAGTAATAGTGACGGTAGTAGTGGTAGTAGTTGTAGTAGTGGTAGTAATAGTAGTGGTAGTAGTTAGTGTTAGTGGTAGTAGTATCATTAGTAGTATCAGAAGTAGTAGTGGTAATATCAGTAGTAGTAGCAGTTGTAGTTAGTAGTAATGGTAGTAGTTGTAGTAGTAGTAGTGATATTGTTTGTAGTAGTAGTATGAGTAGTAGTAGTAGTAGTAGTAGTAGTAGTAGTAGTAGTAGTAGTAGTAGTATTAGTAGCAGTAGTTTGTAGTAGTAGTATCAGTAGTATTATCAGTAGTAGTCGTAGCAGTAGTTAGTAGTAGCAGTAGCAATATTAGTAGCAGTAGTTGTAGTAGTGGTAGTAGTAATAGTGGTAGTAGTAGTAGTAGCAGTAGTGGTAGTAGTAGTAGTAGTAGTAGTAGTAGTAGTAGTAGTAGTAGTAGTAGCAGTAGTGGTAGTAGCAGTAGTAATATTAGTAGCAGTAGTAATATTAGTAGCAGTAGTTGCAGTGGCAGTAGTGGTTGTAATAGTGGTAGTAGTTGCGGTAGTAGTGTTAGTAGTAGAAGTAGTAATATTATTATTAGTAGTAGTAGTAGTAGTAGTAGTATTAGCAGTAGTAGTAGCAGTAGTAGTAATAGTAGTAATATTAGTAGAAATATTAGTAGCAGTAGTAGTGGTAGTAGTAGTTAGTAATATTAGTAGTAATATTAGTATCAGTAGTAGTAGTTAGTAGTATTAGTTGTAGTATTGGTAATATTAATAGCAGTAGTAATATTGGTAGCAGTAGTAGTAGTAGTAGTAGTAGTAGTTAGCAGTAGTAATATTATTAGTAGTAGTTAGTAGTATTAGTTGTAGTAGTAGTGCTATTAGTAGTAGAAGTAGTAGTAGTAGTAGTAGTAGTAGTAGTAGTAGTAGTAGTAGTAATATTAGTAGCAGTAGTAGTGGTAGTAGTAGTGGTTGTTGTATTAGTAGTAGTGTTAGTAGTAGTAGTAGTAGTAGTGTTAGTAGTAGTAGCAGTAGTAGGTGTATTAATATTAGTATGAGTAGCAGTAGTAGTCGTAGTAGTAGTTAGCAGTAGTAGTAGTAGTAGTAGTAGTTAGTAGTATTAGTTGTAGTAGTAGTATTAGTAGTAGTAATATTAGTAATATTAGTAGCAGTAGTAGTGATAGTAGTTTTGGTAGTGGTAGTAGTAGTAGTAGTTAATAGTAGTTAGTAGTGGTTGTAGTGGTAGTTAGTAGTAGTAGTTGTAGTTATTAGTAGTAGTGGTAGTTAGTGATAGTAGTTGTAGT
>NW_019946721.1:0-6620 GCF_002910315.2 Salvelinus sp. IW2-2015
TGTTTCATCACGCAGGATAAGACAGAGAACTGATTTGTTTCTGACAAAGATAGTATTTTATACTCGTGACAAAGATCAGTTCCCACTTCCGAACCGGCCTGTCAGAGTAGAGACTGGGCGTGGTTTAGACTCACCCAGCCTATCGTTGATGTTGGCGCCTTAAGCCAGTCCTGGCCCCTTAGCGCATATGATGTCCCAACGCTGTTGCTGTGTAGATTACCCTCCTTCACCCCAGAGACTGGGGTCAGACAGTTTTATAACATTGTCTGAGATATCTGCACCTGTATGCATTGTCCTCTGTTCTCGCTCAAGGCTAACTACAGCTTCCCAGCTTCTTATCTGAGCTAACTGTTACTTCCAGCACACACATACAGACATCCAAGCGCCCAAACAGTCTGTCAATATCAAGTCACATTTGTTATAGTATTCAATCACATACAATACAATATTCAATCACATATGATATAGTTGCTAATCACGTTTGTTATAGTATTCAATCACATACAATACAGTTGCTAATCACGTTTGTTATAGTATTGGGTTATAGTGCATAACTCAGAACCTCACATATGTTTTTCGTGTGTATAGTTTATCTGTTATTGTCTATTCAGCAGTCTCCTGATTCACCCCCCTCCTGTGTCTCTCTAAGATTAGCACAGTCTCGGTCACATAGTACAGCGCCCACACTACTGATACATTTGTTGCATACACACACATATTTCATACAGTACAGCGCTCTCTCTAACACACACACACTTCAGGCTGATATTCATGGTTAGACAGAGCACTGGTAAGAGTAGAGAACAATGGAAAATGCAGGTTCACAAGAGTCAGCAATTCAAACTTTAATGCATAAGAATAGTTAGTTAAGCATGTCAAAAAACCTTATAAAAACCCCACACCGCCCGCCCGCCTAGCATCACTACTTTGGACAGTTCTGACTTAGAATATGTGGACAACTACAAATACCTAGGTGTCTGGCTAGACTGTAAACTCTCCTTCCAGACTCATATTAAGAATCTCCAATCCAAAATTAAATCTAGAATCGGCTTCCTATTTCGCAACAAAGCCTCCTTCACTCACGCTGCCAAACATACCCTCGTAAAACTGACGCGACAGCATATGAACAGCCAGCTATCCTTACAGAACTTAGGTTTCGGCGGTGAGGTTTGTGTTAACTCATGCCAGTTCTTATCTGACGCCGGTTCGGCCGGTAGACCAAGTTGGGAATGGATTCTCTGCTTAAGGTAGGTAAATAGTACACTAAAAATTCTGGAATGTTACTTTGTAAACAACTTAGGCTTTGTATGCATGTCTTTGTCCTGGTGGATGATTGACCCGTATATACCCTGTGAATTGGTCAGAAACACTTTGCATTTACTTTAACTTTTGAATTAATACCTGTGTTTTTTATTAACCACGTTTCAGGTGTGCTACTGTTTCTATGCGTTGATTTTGAGCACCTTCTGGACAACGCGTGATAGGTCACTACGCATGGTTTTCAGATACGGTTTATTGCAGGTCTCTCAAGGCCAGTAGCTACACGGTGATAACAACAGTCGATGGAGGAAATGTAGAGTTAGGTCGATTGTCTCGCAGGCGGTATAGCACTGTATTAGAGGAGCTCAGTGAAGTAACACGGGCGAAGCTGTTCTGAAGGGGCGCTGATCACGGCAGTATTGTATACACAGAGGTGTTTATATGAAGGTGTGTTGATCAGGTTAATAGCAGTATCTGTTCTAAGCATAGAGAATGCAGACGAATGGGTAAAGTAGTCTGATATGCGTTTTGTGTCTCCATGTAGATAGATGCAGCTAAACGCGGAAGAAGCTCTCGTTCTCTGCGAGTATCACTAAGGGTGGTCAGGTTACAGCTCATACAGAGCAACAGTGCATGTGCGGAAGTGTCTGAATGGGTGCTCAGGCGTAATTCAGTTTAGAAACCTTCTCTGGCACTGCTCTCCTGCTTCTCATCTTCAGCCATCCACCACTTCCTTATCCGCTTCTGACTCTCAAGCCTTCTGGAGTTCTGGACTAAGAAATCCTCTTGGAACATCTTCAGCTCGTTCTTCAGCAATGTCATAATATTCTTTCAAGGCAACTGAAATAAATCAAGTAAATAAGTTAAGCACGAGAAGAAATGCTGTTCTCATTAACACATTAATGAATGATTGACAGATTCCAAACTTTCTTGAGTGTAAACAAAACTAAATTACATAACGGACCACATAACATCTGAATATGGAGGCCAGTCTGTCTGATACTTCTGGGAAGACTGACCACTGATAATTTGCTGACTCTGAATCTCTCCTGTTGGTTTTGTGGACAAACATGAGATTACTCCCCTCATCCAGGCAGTACCCACACACACACAGCCCCACAACACACACAACTAACAACACACACACACACGGAGGGAATGTTGTCGTCTCTGTTTAATATTGTGGTTTACGTACATTAATGGAAATTGCGACAAAAAGGATTTAGGCCTATGGTTATGCCAAAAAAATAAAATACAATGGAAATATGGAAGGAGGAGAAATGACTATAGATGACAGTGTTGGGTATACACTCTTGAGCCAGCATGACCCGGCACTGAGTTCTTCTTCCTTTGTTCAGTGAACATCTTCCGCTCTCTAAAGGATAAATAGGAGCGATTCCATAGACTTGTCACTCTTCATGTACCACACATCCTGTGGTACAGGGCGAGGCTGGTCCTTCTCTTGCTTGATTGGGCTCAACACAACAGAGACAAACATTACATCTCTCACTACTTCTGAGCCTCAGATGGGCAAACAAGAAAAGTTTCATTCAAAACGCTATATATCACCTTTTAGAAATGGTGGGGTAAGAATTAGCCTTTATTGTTTAAAGAAATTCTGAAATAAATGGGTTGTGTTTGTCACGATCTAATGGCAATGGGGTTGTTCGATAACAGAACAGTTGTGATGTGTGATATCCTGGTCAGCTTACACATTCAGAGAGAACAAATGAAGATTTTTTTTTGCAAAATGCCCTATATAAGTAGCTAAATGGCGTATATTTTACACTAGTCAAATGTAAACAATAATACATTTTAATAAAGAACTGTACAAAAGATACACATCAATATAAAAAAAAAAAGAATTCAATAATGATGAGATCTGTATGTAAACAATCAAATTGTAATGTTGAAACATTACTTGGACATTTATTAATTTGGCAGATGTTTTTATCAGGGTCCTGGTTCCAAAAAGCAATTTTTTTTCCATCATTAAGAATCTTTTGTTGCAGCGTCTTAAATCTCTGTTTAACTACCATTGTTATTAAACGTGGCACTAAAACGTCCTAACACCTCTGCCTCAGATCAGCTGAGCATATTAAGATGCTTTCTGCCTTCCCGCGTGACTTTAATAACACAGATAGATACTCTGCTGAAAATACACATGGTTTATCATGTTCTATTTTCTTCATTTTTCTGTGACTGCCGATAATGTGTCTCAATTATTATAATGATGTGTATCCTAACATGAACACAATGATGTCCAAATCTGGGATTTAATTGGGTTAAGCATTAGAATAAGACCCCTCATTATTTGCAGCCATAGGTGAAAATATTTCTCTAGTTACTCAGTACTGATCTTTCAACAGTATTAAGGAAAGATTTGAATGTAGAAACTGATGCTGAGAGCAATGCTCCCTTTCTTTCCATCTATATCAGTTTGATACATAGTCACAGACGTGATACCTTGTAGTGCTGGCTGATCCAGTTCTACTGGTTCTGACTGGGATATGAATCTGACCTGTTCACCAGACGTGATACCTTGTCCCTCTCCTCGCTCTCTCCCTTTCTTCGTCCCCTCCTCTCTTCCTCCCCCACCCTCTCTCTCTAAATTTCAATTGAAGGGGCAGTATTGGCATGGGAAACACCATGTTAACATTGACAAAGCAAGTGAAGTAGATAATATACAAAAGTGAATAAACAGTAAATATTACACTCCAGAAGTTCCAAAAGAATATAGAGGTTTCAAATGTTATATATATTATGTCTATATACAGTGTTGTAATGATGTACAATGGTTAGAGTACACAAGGAAAAATATTGTCATCTACAATGTTTGTATCTACAATGGTGTTTGTTCTTTCATGGTTGCCCTTTCTTGAGGCAACAGGTCACAAATCTTTGGCTGCTGTAATGGCACAGTGTGGTATTTCACCCAGTAGATATGGGAGTTTTAAAAATGGGTTTGTTTTCTCAAATTCTTTGTGTAATCTGAGCTCTCACCTACTCTCTCACTCACTCTCTCTCATCACTCCCTCACTCATACTCTCACTCACATCTCCTCTCACTCTCTTCTCTCTCTCACTCTCTCTCACTCTTCGTCTCTCTCACTCTCTCTCACTCTCTCTCATCTCTCTTCACTCTCTATTCTCTAGCTCTCTCTCACCTCTCGTCTCAACTCTCTCTCACTCTCTCTCACTCTCTCTCACTCTCTCTCACCTGCTGTTTTGACCTCTGAAACCAATGACATTTACTCCTAAAGTATTGACCTGTTGACCGTCTATAACCACGTGATTATTATTTGACGCTGCCGTTGCTAAAAAAATAAGGAAATAGAAGCACAATAAAATAACAATAAGAGACTATAAGGAGTACCAGTGCTGAGTCAATGTGCAGGGTTCCAGGTAGTTGACAGTAATAATGAGGTAATAATGAGACTATAAGGAGAACCAGTACTGAGTCAATGTGCAGGTACCAGGTAGTTGAGGTAATAATGAGACTATAAGGAGTACCAGTACTGAGTCAATGTGCAGGGGTACCAGGTAGTTGAGGTAATAATGAGACATATAAGGAGAACCAGTACTGAGTCAATGTGCAGGGGTACCAGGTAGTTGAGGTTATACTGAGAACTATAAGTAGTAATGATAACTGAGTCAATGTGCAGGGTACCAGGTAGTTGAGGTTAATAAGAGACTATAGAGAGTACCAGTATGAGTCAATGTGCAGGGGTACCAGGTAGTTGAAGGTAATTGAGGTAAGTGTAAAGTGACTAGTCAATCAGGATATGAGATTACATCTCCTCATCAGGGAGTGCACACACACACAGAGGGATTTACATTTACATTTAAGTCATTTAGCAGACACTCTTATCCAGAGGCGACTTACAAATTGGTGCATTCACCAATTGGGAATTTGTGGTTTTGTTTAAATATTGTTTTAGGACTATGAAAAGGACAAAAGGATTAGCCTATGGTTATGAAAACAGCAAATAATGGGAAAATGGGAGAGGAGAAATGACTAGAGACAGTGTTGTTTAACTCACTGACCATGACCCATGAGTTCTTCTTACCTTTGTTCAGTAGAAAAGTCTCCTCTCTATAAACTGTATAGGTGATGCATAGACTTGTACTCTTCATGGACACACAGCTGGGTACAGGGGAGGCTGGTCTCTCTCTTGCTTGATTGGACTTCAACACAATAGAGACAAACATTACATCTCTCATCTACTCTGAGCTCTGATGGGGAAACATAAGAAGAGTTTCATTCCAAAACGCTATATATCCATTTTCAGAAATGTTGGTAAATGAAATTTTATTGTTTAATAAAAGAAAATATAAAAGAGATTGGTGTGTTTTTTCACTATCTAATCATGGCTGGGGTTGTTCAGTGACAGACATGTATTTGTTTAAAATCTTTCACTTGATGTTTCATTTCAGAGAGATAAATAATAATGGCAACTTTGATGGTTTCATTTCAGAGAGACAATGTTTTTTTGGGGAAATGCTATATTATTTACCCACTCTCAAATGTGACTGAACGGCTCGATTCGGTCTCATGGAGCAAAATATGAAAATTGGTTTTTTTACATTTGATAAAGTTAGAGAAGAAAATGTTATTTTTTTATTTTATTTCACCTTTATTTAACCAGGTAGGCCAGTTGAGAACAAGTTCTCATTTACAACTGCGACCTGACCAAGATAAAGCAAAGCAGTGCGACACAACAACAACACACAGTTAACACATGGAGTAAACAGACGTACAGTCAATAATACAATAGAAAAGTCTATATACAGGTCTGTGCAATGGCATGAGGAGGTAAGGCAATAAAATAGGCAATGGTAGCGAAGTAATTACAATTTAGCAAATTAAAACTGGGAGTGATTTAGCAGATGGATCTCATGTACAGCTGTAGCGATCGGTAAGCTGCTCAGATAGCTGATATTATAAGTTCGTGAGGGAGATATAGTCTCACTTCAGAGTTTTTTTGTAATTCGTTCCAGTCATTGGCAGCAGAGATGGAAAGGAAAGGCGGGCCAAAGGAAGTGTTGTCTTTTGGGGATGACAGTGAGATATACCTGCTGGATATCGCGTGCTGCGGGTGGGTGTTTGTTATGGTGACCAGTGAGCTGAGATAAGACGGAGCTTTACCTAGCAAAGATTATATGATGACCTGGCCGAGTGGGTCTGGTGAAAAAATATGTAGCGAGGGCCAGCCGACGAGAGCATACAGGTCGCAGTGGTGGTGGTATATGGGGTTTGGTGAAAACGGATGGCACTGTGTATAGACTGCATCAGTTTGCTGAGTAGAGTGTTGGAGAACATTTTGTAAGAAATCGTCCGAAGTCGAGGTTGGTAGGATG
>NW_019946721.1:7388-14437 GCF_002910315.2 Salvelinus sp. IW2-2015
CTACTTGTAGGTTACGGTCTAATTTGTCTCAATTTATTTCATGATGTGTATCCTAACATGTGCGCAATGATCTGCCAAATCTGGGATTAGGTGAATTTTTGTATCTCAATTCGGTCTCATGTAGCAACATTTGAAATGGTGTTTTTCACATGGATAAAAGTAGAGACTCGGGGCTAGAAAATGGTATATCATACACTACAGTTGAGGAACAATGGGAAAGTATTTCTGCTTTGAACGTTGATAAACTTGTAACCTCACTTTTGAGAAAATGGCCTTTGAATGTTTTGGTACCTACTGGAGAGCTCTTCTTTGTCTACAGGGCTGTTACTTTGGCAGATAATGTCATCTATCTAAATATTTTTTTACTATATTTTTTTATACTTCTATACTTCATTAGTATAACGATTATCAATAAGCCTGAAAATGAATTCAGTCACCTCTGGTCGAGAAAAATGTATTTTCAAAGTACATTCATGGTCAAATTCATCAATCAGCAGCAAGCACTCTGCCTTCTCGCCCAAGTGAGGGGCATGTTGAGGTAACTTTGCTAAGCGCGAGCGTTGCGTGATGTAATTTATTGGCGGGCGGGAAGATGCACTGTCTTTTCTATTCTGAGGCTGTTTAGTTCCAGTATGAGATATTAAGAAACGTGTTTTGAATGCATGTATACTAGAGTTGAGGTTAGAGCAGCTGACTACTGATTATATGGCCAGAGTTCAATACCTGTTATAGTTTCTAATTATTTTCTCTCCCAAAAGCAACACACGAGATACATAGCTAACTAAAGTAATGAGTGATCATTTTAGAAAATCATGGGACATATAGTCTGTGGTTGCATGCTATTTTATGTCAATCATATTACTGCTTGTAGCCTATAACTGATGCTTCGTGGTCTTATGCTGCCATCTATTGAAATTATTTAGCAATTAAAAGTTATTAATTCATGTACAGACATTGGTGAGGCAGCTGAGAAATAAAGTGTATTTTTCTTAACTCCTTAGATCAGTCTCAAACCTGCCACATCTATCCCAAGCCAATTGCTGGACTTTCACATAGAGGTTAGTTGTTCACCCAGTTCAAACCATATAATAAAAATAAAATACATGTGGCTTGTTGATCAAGTGTTCTGCCTTGCAATAATAAATATAATAAAATAACTAATAACAAAATAAAAACAATTAAATGCTTAGACAGGTTTTGATTAACAAAATAATCAAAATGCTATTTGGTGCTATAATGGATTTAGAATTAGAATTAAGGTTAAGGGTTAAGGCTGAAATAGGTTATACGTAGGGTAAGAGTTTCCGTATAGCACTTTATGACATCTGCTGATGTAAAAAGGGCTTTATAAATACATTTGATTGATTGTTAGGTTTAGGGGTTTTAAGACAAAAAACAGTAGTGGTTTATAGCTCTCTTACTCCTCCATGTGGCCATGTGTGGGTACTACAACTCATTCACGACACCTGCTAGGCTCATAATCTGAGGTAGCAACCGTGTCAGATCTACAAATTAATTAGCTAGACCTGTCCATTTGGTTTGCAACTCAGTGAACCTGCACAGCACTCGCTCAATTCGGTGCCTACAAACAACGTTTTCGATGTATGTCAAAGTACCCAGCAGCCAATCAGAAGAAAGAAATCGTAAAAATAAAAAAAAATCTTAATTTTAAAATATATTCTGGCTGCCACATCTTGAAAACATGGTTTTATTTAAGATTTACACCTTTTTCTGAAAATAAATATGGGCTCCCAAGTGGTGCAGTGGTCTAAGGCACTGCATCTCAGTGCTAGCGGCATCACTACAACCCCCCTGGTTCGATTACAGACTATCACAACCGGCCGTGATGGGATTTCTCTGACTTTGGTGGGTGTAGGCTGTCATTAACTAACTTGCCTAGTGAAATAAAAGTTTTTTTTTTTAAATCCAAGAAAATCACCATGACCAAAAAATGGTTAATGTTTGATGGCTATGCTCTAGCACTGTGGGTCACCACAACGTGTACACAGATGCTTAATGTTTGATGGCTATGCACTAGCACTGTGGGTCACCACAACGTGTACACAGATGCTTAATGTTTGATGGCTATGCGCTAGCACTGTGGGTCACCACAATGTGTACACAGATGAGCAGTGAGCGTGCTCACAAATTAGCCGTGACCCTGTTAATAATAAGTTACCTGAGGTCAGCGTTCACGGTTTATGCCGCCAGGTCTCATTGATAACAATAGAGAAGCTRCCATTGTAAAGCAGAACAATGGGCGATGGAATAGAACGTTCAGAAGGTGAGTTGGTGCCACGGTGCTCAATASAACTAATAGGAGCTGGCAGGGTGAAAAATGACCTGAAATAAGGTCTGTTTTTTCACAATTAATTCATAACTAGGGGCATAAGGTAATATTATGAAACTGGGCTTCATGGCGGATGCAATGAACTAGTTTTTACCAGAACAAAAAGCGTTGTTAAAAATGGAATGTGTCCAGCCTACTTGAGGAGCCACGGAAATAATATTAAAAAGTTTGGTCCTTGGACACAGAGGGGTTAAACACTAAAGTCCATCTAGGGAAGAGAGGAGAACCGGACAGAGGTAGCCAGCATCCGTCAACAAGAGAGGGAGAAGCCCTCCACGTATTATACAGGTGGAAGAAACAACCGGGGAGCTCCATCGGTCCACAAGAAATGCGGGCAGCCGGTGATGATGTAGTGGCATCTAGGATAACTATGATGCTGCTGGTAGAGTAGCTAGCTAGCTTACCTAGCTGTACCAACTAGCTTGGTTAGCTAGCAGGCCGTTCGTCTGTCCCTTTTCTCGAGGATGATGACGAATCTGGTGAACCACAAAATGAAACATGGATAGAGAGTGAAAAGGATCTGGCTACACTCATACTGTCCCTGACCATTAAGCAAAAAGCAAATTGAACAATAAACTTTGGCGTTTCAACACTGTAGTGAATTTCGTTGTTATTCACCAAGATCACCTCATCCCACTCTGTGCGTATAACTGGACAATATCCTTGGCGTCAAACCGAACGTGGACGCAGACGCGGACAGTTCTGTACGTGGACAGTTCCAGAACGCGGACATGAGCAGTGCAACACAATCAACTAAACCCAGTCTTTACAGTGGGTTACTTTAGTAATATTCATTTTTTTTATTATTATACATTCTACGTTTTTTATAACAATATTTTGAGATCTGGGCCCATATCCACGAAGCGTCTCAGAGTAGAAAATTGGTCGTATAAGTGCTGAGAATAAAGACATTTTACATTTATGGGTATAAATTAAAGCTATGCATGAAGTCTCTAGTCCCACCTAGTCGGCAGATATTTAGGACACCTCGTGAGCTGTCCTAAGTAGTTAAGAGTTAACAGCAGGTGTCTTAATACTCTGATAGAATAATGCAGCGAGTCAGTGGTTCCTGCGCCACATGTAATTGCTTTGTAGTAGTTAAAAATAATATTTTGATATTTCTATACCATGTATGTCTGCATAGTATTTTGTCTTCATTTTGGCAGATTAACTCTTGCTTATTTCTGAAGATTACCTCAGGTTTTCGTCCAGTGGCTAAGGAGTTGGATCTGTGGCTGAAAGGTGGCTGGTTCGAATCCCAAAACGGGTGGACTTGATCTGACCGCTGGAGGGCTGCTAGGTTCACGTCCTCAAAACATTCACCTTTTGATGATCAGAACTCTAGAGGTTCTTCTTCACTGAACCCAAAAATATGTATACTTTTTAGTGGTTCCATATATGAAGGAAGTGATAGAAGCTTTTTTGGTTCTATAAGGAACCTTATTTTCTAAGAGTGTATAATAAACACGTTTTTCTTTTGATTATTTAATTATCTACATCATGTTATTTCAAATTATCCCTTTGGAGCGCAACATCAAATTGTTAAAAACAATCCTGAATAGGGCATGTCTATAAATTGGGCAATTGAAGGCATCTAGGGCGTAATATGTGTTGGATGAAAATGAACATTGTATGCAACGTTGTAGGCAACATTATTGGCAAGGGACTTGATGCCTACTGTGCCAAAGCTATTTAGAGTTGTTAAACGGGTGTGAAGAGTGAGTTGATATAACGGTAATATTGTCAAAATTCTGCTTGTAAAAACGATTTTTCAACGATTGGTTAAAAAAATATGCATTCCATTATATTAGTCAATAATTAAGAGTAGCAAAGTGGTYGTGTYGTGAAAATTCTATCAAATGTCTWACATTGCAWCGAGTWCAGTCAGGGTGCCGCGGAACCCCTGCAGTACCTCCACAGACCCCKGATTGAGAACTCCTGATTTAGTAGATGCTCTTATCCAGWGAGATTTACAATAAGTGCATTCATCTTAAAGATAGCTATTTATTTTGGAAAGAAACATAATAAATTCCTCATATCATTGTCATCTTACCTCTTAGCTTTGTTGTCATGTCCCCCAGAGAGATTCATTTTAGAGGCAGGGCCCCCCTCCTCTCTCTCCCCAGAGAGACCCATTTTAGAGCACTGTCCCCTAAACAGAGATCCAACAAGTTGGTTGTGGTTAACACAGTGACAACTAAACAAAGATCCAACATGTTGGTTGTGGTTAACACAGTGACAACTAAACAGAGATCCAACATGTTGGTTGTGGTTAACACAGTGACCCCTAAACTGAGATCCAGCATGTTGGTTGTGGTTAACACAGTGACAACTAAACAGAGTGTAACGGCTGTCGTCGTTTGAAGAAGGTGAGGACCAAGGTGCAGCGTGGTAAGTGTTCATGATGTTTAATAATCATCAAAACAGAACACTGAATAACAAAATAACAACGAGACACACAAAGACTGAAAATAACCACCCACAAAACCCAACAGAAAACAGGCTACCTAAATATGGTTCCCAATCAGGGACAACGATTGACAGCTGCCTCTGATTGAGAACCATATCAGGCCAAACACAGAAATAGAAAATCATAGAAAAACGAACATAGACAACCCACCCAACTCACGCCCTGACCATACTAAAACAAAAGACAAAACAAAGGAACTAAGGTCAGAATGTGACACAGAGATCCAGCATGTTGGTTGTGGTTATAAAACAGTGACAACTAATTCTTGAATGTCAATTGTTCTCATTTATTCATTATCTTTTTAAAAAATAAAACATTTACTAACAGACATATCCAAACAGTCAGGTGATTTAATGCAATCACATGAACATATAGTTGTGACATTTCATCTCCATGGTAACTGTCAATAATAATAATAAGTCACTGTTTGTTAATGTTTGTTAAGGTAGTTATAGACAGTACAGCAACTCAAGGCCATGTCTCACAATTATTTGTATTCATTACAAGTAGGCTATTTATTGTTTTCAAGCTGTTTTCTCAACGTATCTGAGAATGTAGACAGAAAACTTGAAATCGGCCCTAATTAATCGGCCATTCCGATTAATCAGTCGACCTCTAATGTAGATCAAGGTCTATACCTCAGCTATAGCCTACATATCATAGATGACCAGCCTAAACCTGTTCAGATCAGTTCACATAATGTTATAGGCTTACCAGTAGCAGGACAGAGCATGTTCACTATATATACAAAAGTATGTGGACACCCCTTCAAATTAGTGGATTCGGCTATTTCAGCCACACCCGTTGCTGACAGGTGTATAAAATCGAGCAGATTGCCATGCAATCTACATAGATAAACATTGGCAGTAGAATGACCCGTACTGAAGAGCTCAGTGACTTTCAACATGGCACCATCATAGGATGCCACCTTTCCAACAAGTCAGTTCGTCAAATTCCTGTCCTAGTAGAGCTGCCCCGGTCAACTGTAAGTGCTGTTATTGTGAAGTGGAAACGTCTTGGAGCAACAACGGCTCAACCGTGAAGTGGTAGGCTACACAAGCTCACAGAATGGGCCCGCCAAGTGCCGAAGCGCATAAAAATGGTCTGTCCTCGGTTGCAACACTCACTACCGAGTTCCAAACTGCAACGTCAGCAAAATAACTGTTAGTCCGGAACTTCATGAAATTAGTTTCTATGGCCACAAGATCACCATGTGCAATGCCAAGCATTGGCTTGAGTGGTGTAAAGCTCGCCACCATTGGACTCTGGAGCAGTGGAAACGTGTTCTTTGGAGTTATGAATCACTCTTCACCATCTGGCAGTCCGACGGACGAACCTGGGTTTGGCAGATGGCAGGAAAACGCTACCTGCCCGAATGCATAGTGCCAACTGTAAAGTTTGGTGGAGGAGGAATAATGGTCTGGGCTGTTTTTCATGGTTCGGGCTAGGCCCCCTAGTTCTAGTGAAGATAAATCTTAACGCTACATCATAAAATGACATTCTAGACGATTCTGTGCTTCTTGTGGCAACAGTTTGGGGAAGGCCCTTTCCTGTTTCAGCATGACAATGTCCCCTTGCACAAAGCGAGGTCCATACAGAAATGGCTTGTCGAGATTGGTATGGAAGAACTTGACTGGCCTTCACAGAGCCCTGACCTCAACCCCATCGAACACCTTTGGGATGAATTGGAACGCCGACTGCGAGCCAGGACTAATCGCTCAACATCAGTGCCCGACCTCCCTAATGCTATTGTGGCTGAATGGAAGCAAGTCCCCGCAGCAATGTTCCAACATCTAGTGGAAAGCCTTCCTAGAAGAGTGGAGGCTGTTATCCCTGGTCATCCCTACTGCCTCTGATCTGGCAGACTCACTAAACACAAATGCTTTTTTTTTTTATGATGTCTGAGAGTTTGAGTGTGACCCTGGCTATCCGTAAATTAAAATAACAAGAAAATTGTGCTGTCTGGTTTGCTTAATATAAGGAATTTTAAATTATTACTACTTTACATTTACTTTGATACTTAATAATATTTAAAACCAAATACTTTTAGACTTTTACTAAAGTAGTACATTTTACTGGGTGACTTTCACTTTTACTTGAGTCATGTTCTATGAAGGATCTTTACTTTTACTCCAGTTTGAGAACTGAGTTCTACCACTGTTCTAACGTTCCATATGAGACACAGTTTCAACAGACATTCTGGAACTGCGTCGGCTACAAAGTTACTTT
>NW_019946721.1:14462-30567 GCF_002910315.2 Salvelinus sp. IW2-2015
CCAGATTACATTGGGTACGTCGTCTGGGATGGACAGGGTCGAGGAAGAACACTCAGTATCCACCCATAAGATCATTTTTGAACTATCAGATTACAACGATGGAGAAGGTAAGGGACCCTAATCCCTAGATCATAATGAATCCAGATTAGCCCATGGACTAGGGCGGAACTTGATCCTAGATCAATAATGAATCCAGTTTACATATAGAGTGGGGGACCTGATCCTAATTCGATTATGAATCGATTACATGGAGAGGGCCGACCTAATCCTAGATCATATATGAATACCGATTACATGGTAGAGGAAGGACCTGATCCCAGGACACAATAAATCGCAATTAACATGGAGAGGGGAATCCTGATCCTGATGATCATAATTAACCAATTACAT
This sequence comes from Salvelinus sp. IW2-2015, assembly GCF_002910315.2. NCBI lineage: Eukaryota > Metazoa > Chordata > Actinopteri > Salmoniformes > Salmonidae > Salvelinus > Salvelinus sp. IW2-2015. The sequence continues at coordinate 14,853 of NW_019946721.1, forward strand.
TGGAGGGGGCAACCTGATCCTAGAATCATCATTGAATTCAGAATTACAATGGCCAGGGGGACCTGATGGTCAGATCACATGAATCAGATTAATGGACAGGGGATCCTGATCCTAGATCATAAGAACCCAGATACCATGACCGGGGATCCTGATCCTAGATCATATTGAATCAGATTACATGGGAGCGGGGACCTAATCCTAGATCATATTGAATCAGATTACATGGAGAGGGTAGACCTGATCCTAGATCATAATGAATCAGTTTACATAGAGTGGGGGAACCTGATCCTAGATCATATTGAATCAGATTACATGGACAGGGGGACCTGATCGTAGATCACAATGAATCAGATTACATGGACAGGGGATCCTGATTCCTAGATTCATAATGAACCCAGATTACATTGAGAGTGCGACCTGATCCCGAGATAATATTGAATCAGAGTTACATGGAAGAGGGTAGACCTGAATCCTAGATCAATAATGAATCAGTTTTACATAGAGTGGGGGACCTGATCCTAGATCATTATGAATAGATTACATGGAGAGGGCGACCTAATTCTAGATCATATTGAAAATTCAGATTTACATGGAGAGGAGGACTCTGATCCTAGATCATAATGAACCAGATTTACATGGACGAGCGGGGACTGATCCTAGATCATATTGAATCAGATTACATGGACAGGGGGACCTGATCGTAGATCCAATGAAATCACATTACATGGACAGGGGATCCTGATCCGAGATCAATAATGAACGCAGATTACATGGAGAGCGGGGACCTGATCCTAGACCATAATGAATCAATTACATGGACAGGGGGACCCTGATTCTAGATCATATGAACCAGATTACCATGGAGAGGGGGGACCTGATCCAAGATCATAATGTATCAGATTACATGGAGAGGAGGGACCTGATCCTAGATCATAATGAACCAGATTACATGGAGAGGGGGACCTGATCGTAAGATCACAATGATCAGATTACAAGAACAGGGATCCCTGATCCTAGATCATATGACCAGATTACATGGAGAGCGGGGACCCTGATCCTAGATCACAATGAATCAGATTACATGGAGAGGGGATCCTGATCCTAGATCATAATGAACCAGATTACATGGAGAGAAGGAGCCTGATCCTAGATCATTATGAATCATATTACATGGAGAGGGCGAAACTGATCCTAGATCATAATGATCAGATTACATGGAGAAGGAGACCTGATCCTAGATCATTATGAATCCAGATTACTATGGAGAGGGGGAAACTGATCCTAGATCATAATGAATCAGATTATGGAGAAGGGAGACCTGATCCTAGATCATTATGTAATCAGATTACATGGAGAGGGGGACCTGATACTAGATCATAATTAATCCATATACATGGACAGGGGGACCTGATTTTAGGTCATTATGAATCAGATTACATGGAGAGGGGATCCTGATCCTAGATATAATGAACCAGATTTACATGGAGAGCGGGGACCTGATCTAGATCAAATGAATCAGATTACATGGGAGAGGGGACCTGATACTAAGATCATGAATTAATCAGATTACATGGACAGGGGGACCTGATTTTAGTTATGCGATCTGGATGATAGTGAATCCAGAAGGATATAAACACACGATTGAGCAGCCCCGATGATTTCACTTGAGGTCCTAGAGTCGCTTGTGATGAACACATTGAATCACCGAAGAAGATTCATAGGAGAGCAAAAGTCGCGCAGGAACCTTGATCCTACATTGAGAGTAAGGTAATTCTGTCAGAGGATACTACAAGGTGGTCAGCACGAGAGAGAACTACACTCTACTGAAGTCAAGTATATGAAAACCACAAGACTTTATATGTGCGCAGACGGGAGGAAATATCATGACCTAAGAGTAATCATATGCTTTATGATTATTATTCCACGCAATTTGTCAACATGGTTGGCGAGAGATTTAAATGGCACACGTGTGATTCTTTAAACTAAAGATATCATGAATGACACGTAATGCTTAAATTTGGAGAGGTAGCGGTACCGTGTACTCACTCGGAAGAGAGGAGTCGGAGTATATGAGGCTAGATTACATAGAGACATGTGGTGATGATATCTATTCTAGACCTTATAGATCTCATCAATGAAGTTATAACTGAGTGGAACACATGAGGCAGGATGGGGGTGGAGCGCCTGATCCTACGAATGAATAGAGTAGTTCAGACCTTAGAGATTCATTGCATCTGAGAGGTGGAGAACTGAGTGTCCTAGGATGTATAGGTAGGACTATTCAGATAAATGGCACCTGAGCGGCGTGTGAGATCCGTTGATCCTTAGCGATCACAGAATGAAGAGTCGTAGGAATAGTGACCAGTGGATTGAGAGGGGGAATCTAGTCGGATCTCGCAGGATTATCAACAATATGAATTGGTAATACATCTGCGCATGTGGAGGAGAGGGATCCCTAGAGCTAGTGCATGCACTGGAGGTAATACAAGCTTCTGCACAGCAGAAGGGGATTACATATGTGATGACACAGGGAGTTCCTATCCTAGGCATCTATGTAGAAATGGTTGCCAGAGCTCTAAGCATGGCAGCAGCCGAGTTGGAGACTTGACTCTCTATGAAGCCCTTAATAATGGAGAGTTATCGAAAAATTCACTATGGAGACAGAGGGACCTGCATCCTCAGCACAACTATCAATATTGATAATTCAAAAAGTTTAATTTTAATCATAGGCGTAGAGGAGGTAACTTAGTTAAATACGCTAAGGGAAATCATTATGTCAATCAATGAGGGACAGGATGGAGGAGGGAGAATCAGGCAGGTGAAGTGCCTAGGGAGGAATTAAATAAGAATATAACAGGATTCAGATTGGTCATTGGAGGTATCGCGGCATGTTGATCCATAGAATGTATTTGACCTAAGTTTTAAGACCTCGCCAAGTAAGGCCAGAGGTGAGGAGAGGCCTGCAATCGAGAACCTGAGTGATCCTACGTAATTCATCAATTTCGAATTTAGATATTAATCATGACAAGGGGGACCACTGATCGTCTATTGATACACTAGGTCGAGGATAGTGACCAAGGAGTTTCACACCTCGACACTCCACAGAGGATATCCACTGATCCCTAGATTACTTTGATGACAGTGCCAGATTTACCATGGGACGCCGGTTGGACAGATTTATGCAATGGTCGAGTTCCCTTATGTAAATTTCAAAATGAATGCAGGATTTGCACATGTGAGAAGGTTGTGAATTAAATAGCAGCTGTACCTACCCAAAGGCACATGCATTGAGCAAGAAAACACTGGCCAAAGAGACACATGGAGAGAGAGAGACGAGAACGCCTGCACCCTCTTCAGCAAAGTAAGATTCCATTTTGAATTCAGCATTCTCTCAAACTTGGCATTAGAGAAAAAAATTTCATTGGGTTAACCATTGACTGGAAAAGAAGGGAGACGCTGAATCGCGGTATGTAGTACAAAAATCGGAGGAGACCACCACAGTATGTAACGTTACTAGATGTAGACGAGAGATTGCGCACGCCCACTTCTAGATGACATGAATGCATATATACTCACCATGGCACTTTACAATAGGACATGTGACGTGGGCATCCTCTATGAGAACCTGCGTTAGATCATTGGAGAAAATCAACAAGGATGTTAAAAAGATTACATTTGGAGGTGTGTAGGAAGACGAGCTGACTGGCATTGTTAGATCATTATATAGGAGATTTCAGACCGCATTAACGAGAAACGGAATTGATCACCGGAGTGGGTACCCTGAGCAGAGTAGAGCACAGGGACTAACCAATGAAACTCAGACAAAATTTGATGGTAGTCAGACTATGGAGAGACATTACCTGATGTCCATCCGTGATCAATTATTCTGTAGGAGGCCAGTATTACATGAAGAGATGGACGCAGGCGGTAACCGGTACTTGAATCCGAGTTGAACCTTTAAATGAACATATGCAAGTAGTTACAAGTGAGCAAAGGGGCTGTCACACTGAATTCACCTTTTAGTATTTATTATATGGAAGTCGACAGTTTTGCCACATGGCACGCACGTAGCGGGGTAGACCAGCTGACTTATCCTCACAAAGAGTCAAATCACATAATCTATATCAGATCTATCTATATAGGTAGCAGGGCACTCTTGGACTCCATCTCGCTCCCTCAGAGTTGAATTTCAAGGTCCTAAATTGCATTGTTCTCCGATAGACTAGGATGTATGGGAGAGCCTACAGCTGTGGAATGTATAAGACTCACAATGAAACTATCAGTATATTATATAGCATGTAAAACCCAGTGTAGAGGAATCCTCTAGATCCGGTATAGATTCATAATTAATTGGAGGTCGATCATTGTATTAGGACCATCGCGCACAGCGGGCAGAGGAGCCAGGGCACTAAGGATCAAGAAGTGAGAGGTTTCAAGGAGGTACGATTATGGCACGATGTGGTGAAGTGCGCTGATGACATATCGAAGGTCTTGACTGAATATTCCAAGCATTAATCATGAGGAGGGAAGTAGTCAAGACCGCGGTGGCGCATCCTACAGTTGTCGATTTTTTATGTAAGGCAGGTGAACAGTGGTAAACCAGGGGAAAATAGTAACGATGGGGTTAAAAACAGAGTCCCTAGATCAGGAGAGTCGAACTCCAGACTTGAAGGCAGTGGATAGCAGACAGGGGAGCCGTGATACCGTAGGATTTGGTAGCATGGCTCATGGCTATCAGATGTATACCCCATGGAGGAGTGAGAGGAGAAACTGATTCGCACATTGAGACTACGGAAGTGTAGCATGTCTAAAATAGATCAGTATTATCATGGAGAGGGAGAGAGATGGCTAAATGCCGGAAAATATTGCCCATCAGATCTATCTCATCGGAAGAGCCAGGGAGGGACCGTGATAACTAAGATCGATACCTGGATTAGTGTCAGGGAGTCTACCCAAAGTTGGATAGTGGGAACAGTGGAGGACCGCATATATCGTATTTGGAGGGTGATCATTTATTAGACATTTCTTAAGACAAAATGGATTTACTATGCGCACCTGTAGGGAGAAGTAGCGCATGACTCTCTCGCATTTCCACATCAATCGTACAGATTACAGTGGAAGGAGAACGGGGACCTGATCCTGGATCCAATCCAAATAAATCCAATTTACATGGAACGGGAGGCGCGGGACCTGATTTCGATCACTAATTCACAGGACCACCATTCACACTGGAGAGGGGGAACCTGATCCAGATCATATGTCACTCAGTATTACTGTTGGTACCATGGAGAGACTAGAACGGCCTAGATCCTCATCAATGAATCGCCGGTGACCGATTAACATGGAGAGCCGGGGACGACACTCGAAGGTGCCGCCGAAGATCATGGAGCATGAAATCCACATATACCAACCAATGGAGCACTTCTGGCGAGTACTATGATTCTCTAGGTGATCATGTATTTCAGTAATAATTACATGGAACAAGGGGGTACCGTCGACTCCTCAGATTCATAAGTAGTCATACCGATATATCAAAAGGTAAATTCGGAGGGGGACTGATTCTAGATTGGTAATTGAATCACATTACATGCGAGAGCGGGGACCTGCCAATCCTAGATCACCACAGAATCAGATTAACCTGCGAGAGGGGATCCTTGATCCACCTCACGACTCACAACTCGATATCGTAGAGGTTGATTCCGTTGGAGAATTGTTGAGAATCCTTCTGCTCCTAGATCATTAGTGGAAGTATTCAAGATACCATTGGAGAGAAGGAGCTGATCCTAGATCATTATGAACCAGATCTCTACAAATTAAGCGAAGAGCGGGGACGATTATACACTGATCCTATAGGAATTCACATTTGAATAATAATGGTTCCAAGGATTACATGGAAGGCAAGGGTACGTGGAGTCCTTAGGAGTTATATTAAGGACCTATATAGAATTGAGACAGAGGAAGAGGGGGAGGCTCCTGATCTCACATATGATTCTGTTAATAGAAAGTCGATCTAGTGACATGGTGGAAGAGAGAAGGGATCGCCGCGATGAATATCCGGAGATGGGTAATTAATGAATCAGAATTAACATGGACAGAGGAAATCCCTAATTCCTAAAGATCATACATGAAACCAGATTACATGGAGAGTGCGGGGACGCTTGAGGGTCCACTAGATTCATAAATTGATCCAGATCTACAATGCGGATTTTATGTTTGAGAAGGAGCTGATCCTACGATCTATTATGAATCAGATTTTTACATGTTGAGAGGCGCGAAACTGATCCTCATTTGAGCCAATAAATGTGTACACCTGCAGAATATTACACATTTCAACACGGAGAAGGGAGACCTGAAAATCTAAGAGGTGCATCTATGACTATCAGATTTAACCAATGGCTGGGCCACGAAACCGTGGCGGAAACTTCATTTGAGATCCCTAGAGTCCATTTATTTACTGAATCTAGATTTACATGGAGAAAGGGAGACCTGATCACAGCACTCATCTATGAAACTCAGATTACCACTAGCCCGAGGGCGGACCTGATCTAAACACGCACTTCCTTTCCATATTTAATTAAACGGTGCAGATGTTAACTATAGGACAGGGGGGACCTGAACTGTTAGGGTTCAGTGGTCAGGAGAGGAGGAAACCCTAAGGAAATATAACATAGGGAAGAAGCGGATAGGAGATAGGATTGCTAGAGTGGATATAATTAATTCAAAGTGGGACTAGTGAGGTGGGGTCGTCGAACCGTGTCTGTATCCTGGCTCTTTAGGATTGTTAATACAGCTGTATGTACATCTAAGGTGAGTTCGACAATAGGCGAGGTAGGGCGTGTTGAGAACCACTATATCTAACGCACTATGAGAGTAGGGAAGCTAAGGATTACGAGACGTGAGGCATGGAAACCTGCACTTCATATTAGCTTATCACAATGAAACTCCATGAGAATTAACTAACGGAGACGGATGGGGCTCGGTGATCCTAGTCGCACCTCTTACAACTACTCTGGGACGCAATGCTCTGGCTGTGAAGAATTGGATACTCAGATGCCACACTAGGTCACGCTACTACGATGACAGATTTGGTTATTCTTTAGACCACAGAGAGTATTAACTGGACCAATCATCATAACTTTGGACCAGCATAACAAAATAAACAGGTTACCCACATTATTATAGATCTCATCACAGGTGAGCTGGGTCTGCTTTCTTCACGCGCATTGGAGCTGAAGCCAAGGAAAACGTAAATGCTATCGGATTAATTTTCCTCCTGTTTCACGGTATCTTTTACAACCCATTTTGAGAAGAACGACCTGAGCCAAAACACGCTATAAATGGGAGAGAACAAAAAAAAGACGTATAGAATATCGTGAACAACATTTTAAATCTTTAGGATAAGGAAAAAATAATGAAATCTGGAATCAGAAATCTTACTAAGTTAGTAACGAACTGCTATTATAGAGCTGAGTTTTGCCAGAGACAGACGCAATTTATCAAAGTGTAAACTTTTAATACAGATCAGGCCCTACATGTTCTCATAAGTTAAACGGGTCTGGTTAAAGATGGAGGATGTGTATATCTTTTGCGATCGCACATTTCTAATAGTTATCTACATAAAGGGCTAGTGTAAACATTACATATGACAGTCGAATATTTTGAGGTCAGGAAAAAACAGCTAACAACTCTTTCTCGCTCGTCCGAGTAGAATATATTAGATGGTTTTATTGCGCGTATAACCAAACTCCATGAGAAAGAAAGGAGCACATGAATGCTTGTATAGACTACTCGCGTTCTAGAGGTTTGGAAGAACCAATACAATATGGTATCAAGAGTCAGGCCTTATGGGTCGAACAAGGACACAGACATGAATCCTTTCTTAAAAGTTTCCTGGTCTGTTTGACCTATATGTTGCCTTGGAGGTGCCCAACAGGGGATCGATCGATGGGAGCACCAATATGAATTCTCACAGGACGCTTAACTAGCGTAATGGTCTTTATTATAATAGCTACCCCCGCCCCAAATTCCTGCTCACATCCCCGAGTGGTATGCGGGCCAAAACTCTGCAAATACAAATTCACACGCAGTTGACCGTCTCTTATTTCCTTTCCAGCTGAAATTTCGACCACTGTTCTAACGTTCCATATGAGACACAGTTTCAACAGACATTCTGGAACTGCGTCGGCTACAAAGTTACTTTCAATTTCATATAAGGAAATAAAGAGACGGTCACTGGGTGAATTTGTTTTGCATTGCCCGGCTCCCCGGGTGAGCAGAATTTGCGTATTTTAGACCATTCCATTGGTCCTTAAAATAAATGTCCACTCACCTGTAGCACCGGGCCATGCAAAACGAACTTCCCACTGTCGCAGGGCACTGAGACACAGAGTTCTAAACCCAGACGCGTTTCTTCAAGACATCTCTCTTACATGATTTTAGATAAACATATAATTTACTCGACACAAAGTTTAGCTGTGTTTTTTTCCTCCAAAATGTGAATTACTTATATCATTGAAAAGCTCCTCCACCATCTTTACCAGACGTTTTACTGATAACATGTAGGCCTACTGATTAGTTTACACTTTGAAAACTGCTGTCTGTCAGCAACTCAGCTCAAGTAGCAGTTCTACTAACTAGTAATATCTCATTCCAGATATTCATTATTTTTCTCTGTCCTAAAGAATAAATTGTTGTTCAACGATACTTACTTCTTTTTTTTTGTTCTCCCCATATAGCGTGTTTTGCTCAGTCGTCTCAAAATGGATCCTGAACAAAATAACAACTTTACTTTCTGTTTCAGCTCAGCCGTCTTCCCACACTGATAATAAAGTGTTTTATTTGTATCTTCCAGTAGATGGCAGTAAACACCTGTTGTAACTAAACTTTACAACTATGTGTTGGTTACAAACAGGCAGTGTCCCAGAGGAGGGTGCTGACCTAGGATCAGGTCCCCCCTCTCCGTGTAATCTGATTCATTGTGATCTAGGATCAGGTCCTCCTCTCCATGTAATCTGATTCAATATGATCTAGAATTAGGTCACCCTCTCCATGTAATCTGATTCATAATGATCTAGGATCAGGTCCCCCACTCTATGTAAATTGATTAATTATGATCTAGTATCAGGTCTACCCTCTCCATGTAATCTGATTCATAATGACCTAAGATCAGGTCCCCCTGTCCATGTAATCTGATTAATTATGATCTAGTATCAGGTCCCCCTCTCCATGTAATCTGATTCATAATGATCTAGGATCAGGTCTCCCTTCTCCATGTAATCTGATTCATTATGATCTAGGATCAGTTTCCCCCTCTCCATGTAATCTGATTCATAATGATCTAGGATCAGGTCTCCCTTCTCCATGTAATCTGATTCATTATGGTCTAGGATCAGTTTCGCCCTCTCCATGTAATCTGATTCATAATGATCTAGGATCAGGCTCCTTCTCTCCATGTAATCTGATTCATGTTAGTCAACGACGCCAGTCATTTCAAACAATTTACAGTCTAATGGTAGTTACAGTAGTCAACGACTCCATCATTTCAACATTTTATAGTCTAACAGTAGGCTACAGTAGTCAATACTCCAGTCATTTCAACATTTTATAGTCTAATGGTAGGCTTACAGTAGTCAAACGACTCCAGTCATTTCAATATTTATAGTATAATGGTAGGCTACAGTAGTCAACGAATCCAGTCATTTCAACATATTTATAGTACTAATGGTAGGCTACAGTAGTACAAGACTCCAGTCATTTCAACATATTTATAGTATAATGGTAGGCTACAGTAGTGCAACGACTCCAGTCATTTCAACATATTTATTAGTCTAATGTTAGGGGCTACAGTAGTCAACGACTCCAGTCATTTCAACATATTTATAGTCTAATGGTAGGCTACCAGTAGTTCAACGAACTCCAGTCATTCAACATATTTTATTAGTCTAATGGTAGGCTATAGTAGTCAACGACTCCAGTCATAACATATTTACAGGTCTAACGGTAGACTACAGTAGTCAACGACTCCAGTCATTTAACATATTATAGTCAACAAGTAGGCTACAGTAGTCAATCGACTCCAGTCATTTCAACATATTTATAGTCTAATGGTAGGGCTACAGTAGTCAACGACTCCAGTCATTTCAACATATTTATAGTATAATGGTAGGCTACAGTAGTCAACGACTCCAGTCATTTCAACATATTTATAATAGTAATGGTAGCTACAGTAGTCAACGACTCCAGTTCATTTCACATATTTATAGTTAATGGTTAGGCTACAGTAGTCAACGACTCCAGTCATTTCAACATATTTATAGTCTAATAGTAGGCTACAGTAGTCCAACGACTCCAGTCATTTCAACATATTTATAGTCTAATGGTAAGGCTACAGTAGATCAACGACTCCAGTCATTTCAACATATTTATAGTATAATGGTAGGCTCAGTTAGTCAACGACTCCAGTCATTTCAACATATTTAGTATTAATATGGTAGGCTTACAAGTAGTCAACGACTCTAGTCATTTCAACATATTTATTATAATGGAGGCTACAAGTCAACGATCCAGTCATTTCAACATATTATAGTCTAATGGTAGGCTTCAGTAGTCACGATCCAGTCATTTCAACATATTTATAGTCTAATGGTAGGCTACAGTAGTCAACGACTCCAGTCATTTCAACATATTTATAGTCTAATGGTAGGCTACAGTAGTCAACGACTCCAGTCAGATTTACAACATATATTATAGTCTAATAGTAGGGCTACAGTAGTCAACGACTCCAGTCATTCACATATTTACAGTCTAATGGTAGGCTATCAGTAGTCAACGACTCAGTCATTTCACATATTTATAGTATAATGGTAGGCTACAGTAGTCACGACTCCAGTCATTTCAAACATATTATAGTCTAATGGTAGGCTACAGTAGTCAACGTCTCCAGTCATTTCACAATTTACTAGTCTATGGTAGGCTACAGTAGTCACGACTCCAGTCATTTCAAACATATTTATAGTCTAATGGTAGGCTACAGTAGTCAACGACTCCAGTCATTTCAACATATTTATAGTCTAACAGTGTAGGCTACAGTAGTCAACGACTCCAGTCATTTCAACATATTTATAGTCTAATGGTAGGCTACAGTAGTCAACGACTCCAGTCATTTCAACATATTTATTGTATTAATGGTAGGCTACAGTAGTTCAACGACTCCCAGTCATTTCAACATATTTATAGTATAATGGTAGCTACAGTAGTCAACGGACTCCAGTCATTTCAACATATTTATAGTCAATGGTAGGTACAGTAGTCAACGACTCCAGTCATTTCAACATATTTATAGTATAATGGTAGGCTACAGTAGTCAACGACTCCGTCATTTTCAACATATTATATATAATGGTAGGCTACAGTAGTCACGACTCAGTCATTTCAACATGATTTATAGTATAATGTGGCTACAGTGTCAACGCTCTAGTCAATTTCAACATGTTTATAGTTATAGTAGGTACAGTAGTCAACGACTCCAGTACTTTAACATATTTATAGTCTAATGGTAGGTTACATAATCAAGCTCCAGTCATTTCAACATATTTATAGTAATGGAGTTAAGTAGTCAACGACCAGTGCATTTTCAACATATTTATAGTATAATGGTAGGCTACAGTAGTCAAGGACTCTCCAGTCAGTTTCAACATATTTATAGTTGATGCGTAGTGGTACAGTAGTCAAAGGACTCCAGTTCAGTTCAACATATTTAAGTCTAATGGTAGGCTACAGTATCAACGACTCCAGTCATGTTCAACATATTATATAGTATAAGTAGGTGTACTGCAGTAGTCACAACGACTCCAGTCATTTCAACATATTTATAGTATAATGGTAGGTCTACAGTAGTCTAACGACTCCAGTCATTTCAACATATTATAGTATAATGGTAGGCTACAGTAGTCAACGACTCCAGTCATTTTCAACATATTTATAGTATAATGGTTAGGTTATCAGTAGTCAACGGACTCCAGTCATTTTCAACATATTTATAGTAATATGGGAGGCTACAGTAGTCAACGACTCCAGTCATTTCAACATATTTATAGTATAATGTAGGTTACAGTAGTCAACGACTCCAGTCATTTCAACATAGTTTATAGTCTATAATGCGTAGGTTACAGTAGTCAACGACTCCAGTCATTTCACATATTTATAGGAGTAAGTGCAACGACTCCAGTATTTCCACATATATTGGGTTTTACACAGTAGTCCAACGACTCCAGTCATGGTTCAACATCATTTATAGTCTAAATGGGTAGGCTTACAGTAAGTCAACGACTCCAGTCATTTCACAAATATTTATAGTCTAATGGTAGGTTACAGTAGTCAACGACTCCTATCATTGGTCAACATATTTATGGACTAATGTAGGCTACAGTAGTCAACTGACTACTCGACATTCAACCATATTTATAGTCTAATGGAAGGCTACCGAGCTTAGAGCCTTGTGTAGGCATAAAGATTAATTGGCTTACTTGACGGCCAACAGATGTTTCATTCTCCACATTTAAAGACAGTTTCATTATGGAGTTTTTCTGAAAGTTCAGAACTTTGATTTCAAATGTTCACTCCAGAGACCCAATAACTGAGCATGCATAAACCCTCGCATGATATGGTTTTCCATCAGTAAAGTCGACATTATAATGCCGTTTAAACCACCTCAGAGGGAATTTATCTAACACTAAAGTAGTTTTCCTGTGCTTTGTCACCTTATCTCGATAGAGCCCTACAGTAGTTTTTCCTGTGTTTTTGTCACCTTATCTCTAGAGAAACCTAAAGTAGTTTTCCTGTGTTTTGTCACCTTATCTCTAGAGAACCTAAAGTAGTTTTCCTGTCGCTTTGTCACCTATATTTATTGATGCGCAACAGTTCTAGAGCTGTTAAGCTATGTTTTATGGAGAAAGGGTTGAAAATAGGTGTCTCCATAATGACAATCAAATAGCCTACATTTATAACATATTTGGCTACTTTGGAAACTGCTTGTTAAGGAGTCTAGTTGATAGGTAATTGAACTAGCTGGGCTGTCCCCGGTCTCCGTGTGTAGGGACTTGTACAATGCTTGAACAAGGCTATTGAACTTGACATTTGTGTGTCTGTATTCTCGTATCTTCCACTAGATGGCAGAAACACCTGCTGCAACTAGACTTTACAACAACAGTTGACAGCTTTTACATGCACACCAATATCCAATATATTATTATTATCAGGGTACTCAAGAATCTGTTTTTAAATTGATGCACACATCGTATCCCATGTACTGTTGTTTCTGCTGTCTGATCAGGCTGTTTCACAAATGATGTTTTCATCTGATTGTCAAACAAATCTAAATAATAAAGTAGGCCTACCTGGGCAGTTTGATACTCTGTACTGGACTGTATAACCTACTGGCTACCTGGGCAGTTTGATACTCTGTACTGGACTGTATAAACCTACTGGCTACCTGGGCAGTTTGATACTCTGTACTGGACTGTATAACCTACTGGCTGCGATTTAGATACATTTCTGCTTATATGTTCTACATTTGGTGGGCATTTGTTTGTAAATTATAGTTTGATACATGCAGCTTCTCTTCTGTCATAAACTTGTTGCCCAGAAGACTAAATAAAGTAGTGCTCTCCAGAATAATGTTTTACATTGATAGACAAATAAAGTAGTTCCCTCCAGAATAATGTTTTACATTGGATAGACTAAATAAAGTAGTTCTCTCCAGAATAATGTTTTACATTGATAGACTAAATAAAGTAGTTCTCCTCCAGAATAATGTTTTACATTGAATAGAATGAATGCATTAGTAATCTACTAGTTAACACTGGTAAAGTGACGGTTTTAGTTAATTCTGCAGTTCATATTATATTAGATTATAGTCCTACAGTCAGTGTCCAGATTTCATACTATTAAATTTAACCCATATGAATTGAAATGAGGATTTCTGTTTATTTATGGATACAGGGACACTCGTGAACGGGATATCAAAGGTGCATGTGTGACAAAGTGAAAATGTAGAGTTTCCATCAACCTCAGTCGCGATGCGCGCAACGTGGATATCAGAGAACACCGCAGTTCCGGGAGAGTAGTGTGGTGAAACCATTCACCTCAGAAAGAGGGGTGATATGAATAAGTTTCCTTTCATTATGTGTTGTCGAATTCATAAAAAAATTTGCTGCTCTGTAGTAAGGTTGTTAATACGAGAGGTCTTCAGACTTACCATTTTTGTATTATTTTCCTTGAAAGAACAAGTAGTGGGATTTGAGAGCTCTCCCCTATTTGGAAAGTTGGTCTGCCTGCTGTTCAGTCTGAGATATTCTGAGAGCACGTCTCCTTCTGCTGGACATAAAACATGTTTAAAACTGTATAACACAATAGTGTATCTGGAAACTGGTTAATTATCGCAAAGCAATAGCGAATGTGACTATATATATATTTATGTTGGTATTTATGATATATTTATTGTGTATTTAAAGCATATTTCTGCAAGTTAATCGTGTCTGCTAGCTTAGCTAGCCATGGTAATGACGAGCTAACTAGCACCGTCAATCAGTGCACTGTAATGTCACGCTAGCTATTGCTAGCAGGTGATTTATTGGTAATTCAAGACTTCTTTATTGGAATATTAAGTGCATGTTTATTTCTTACTACTTAAAAGGTTTATAATAAAGGGTTGTACTTGTGCTCTGTATTTATAGATTAATGTCACTTCACATTGATACATTTTAGTCATTGAGCAGACGCTCTTATCCAGAGCAATTTACAGTTGGTCCTGGTGACTCCTGGGCCCTTATTCATAAAGGATGTTGTCTCAGAGCTGATCTAGGATCAGGTCCTTCTCCATGTAATCTGATTCATTATGATCTAGGATCAGGTCCCCTCTCCATGTAATCTGATTCATTATGATCTAGGATCAGGTCCCCTCTCCATGTAATCTGATTCATTATGATCTAGGATCAGTCCCCCTCTCCATGTAATCTGATTCATTATGATCTAGGATCAGGTCCCCCTCTCCATGTAATCTGATTCATTATGATCTAGGATCAGTCCCCTCTCCATGTAATCTGATTCATTATGATCTAGGATCAGGTCCCCTCTTCATGTAATCTGATTCATTATGATCTAGGATCAGTCCCCCTTCCATGTAATCTGATTCATTATGATCTAGGATCAGGTCCCCCCTCTCCATGTAATCTGATTCATTATGATCTAGGATCAGGTCCCCCTCTCCATGTAATCTGATTCATTATGATCTAGGATCAGGTCCCCCTCTCCATGTAATCTAGTTCATTATGATCTAGGATCAGGTCCCCTCTCCATGTAATCTGATTCATTATGATCTAGGATCAGCTCCCTCTCCATGTAATCTGATTCATTATGATCTAGGATCAGGTCCCCCTCTCCATGTAATCTGATTCATTATGATCTAGGATCAGGTCCCCTCTCCATGTAATCTGATTCATTATGATCTAGGATCAAGTCCCCCCCTCCATGTAATCTGATTCATTATGATCTAGGATCAGGTCCCCTCTCCATGTAATCTGATTCATTATGTCTAGGATCAGGTCCCCCCTCCATGTAATCTGATTCATTATGATCTAGGATCAGGTCCCCCTTCTCATGTAATCTGATTCATTATGATCTAGGATCAGGTCCCTCCTCTCCATGTAATCTGATTCAT
>NW_019946721.1:30592-35671 GCF_002910315.2 Salvelinus sp. IW2-2015
TTTATGATCTAGGATCAGGTCCCCCTCTCCATGTAATCTGATTCATTATGATCTAGGATCAGGTCCCCCCTTCCATGTAATCTGATTCATTATGATCTAGGATAGGTCCCCTCTCCATGTAATCTGATCATTTATGATCTAGGATCAGGTCCCCCTCTCCATGTAATCTGATTCATTATGTCTAGGATCAGGTCCCCCTTCCATGTAATCTGATTCATTATGATCTAGGATCAGGTCCCCCTCTCCATGTAATCTGATTCATTATGATCTAGGATCAGGTCCCCTCTCCATGTAATCTGATTCATTATTATCTAGGATCAGGTCCCCTCTCCATGTAATCTGATTCATTATGATCTAGGATCAGGTCCCCTCTCCATGTAATCTGATTCATTATGATCTAGGATCAGGTCCCCCTCTCCATGTAATCTGATTCATTATGATCTAGGATCAGGTCCCCTCTCCATGTAATCTGATTCATTATGATCTAGGATCAGGTCCCCCTCTCATGTAATCTGATTCATTATGACTAGGATCAGGTCCCTCTTCCATGTAATCTGATTCATATGATCTAATGATTCATTATTGATCTAAGATCAGGTCCCCCCTCTCCATGTAATCTGATTCATATGATCTAAAGGCTAAACTGATCCTAGATCAGCTCTCCTACTCTTTATGAATACTGTCACAGGTGACTCTTCAAGATGAGGATCATGATTGTAAAACAAGCTTTATTCTTTAAGAATCAATTAATAACTTTCGCAATGTCTTCAGTAACCGAGTATTCCAGGCACTCTCTTCTATGAACCAGTTGCTATTAATAAAGAACATACTGCTTTATAGATCCCAACCTGACAAACAATTGTTTGGGCTTACTTTGAGCACTTGCATTGGGCCTCCATTGAGTCTCCATGTGTCAAGCAGTACAGAGAACACCCTCTAGATGACAGCAGAGGCTCTGGATGTACCCTGTTAACACTGGGCCTCCATTGAGTCTCCATGTGTCAAGCAGTACAGAGAACACCCTCTAATGAAGCAGAGGCTCTTGGATCTACCCTGTCTAACCACTGGGCCTCCATTGAGTTCCATGTGTCAAGCAGTACAGAGAAACACCCTCTAGATGACAGCAGGGCTCTTGGATCTACCCTGTCTAACCACTGGGCCTCCATTGAGTCTCCATGTGTCAAGCAGTACAGAGAAACACCCTCTAGATGAGAGCAGAGGCTCTTGGATCTAACCTGTCTAACCATCAGTTTAGTGACCTGTTCCATCAATATGTCCATACTACTCACAACCGATTTGAGGTCTTGACCAGCAATGTCCCATTGGCTCAACCAAGGCGAGATGAGGTTCTAGAAAGAGGACTGACTTTCATACCAACTCCTAAACAGGTGGATTGCAGGGAGCTCAGGAGGGATCTACACGTCTATCATAGAAGATTGAAGTTATCAGATCATTTTGAATATGAAACAGATTTTCCTCAGATACTATTTCCAAACCCCTCACATGGGAACCTCAGTTGGAGTCAGTGTCAGAAACTATACAGACTCTTATACGTAGAGATGTGGCTTCCTTTTCACAATTCAGAACCAGACCTGTTTATCAGCTTAACCTTATAAATGTTTAAACAAATCAATCTCTAGAAATGTAGTGATGAAACAGCAGATAAGGGCTCAGATTGTTGTAATGGATAAAGTGAATATCTTCTTGAAGCCAATAGACAATAGGATCATGTTAAACACTAGTTCCATTGTCCCACTCAACACAACCAGAAACACAAAGATGAATCCAGGAATAAACTAGAGGTAGAATACGATAAACGTATGAGGATAAGTACATACAGATAAACTGTTGAGGAGGTACATACAGATAAACTGATAGATAGAATACGATAACAATGGTTGTCTTTTGGACAGATTCTCCAAGGCCCCGACAGTTTTACTTACTGCTAAAAATACATATCTCCTGAGACGTGGGCGGTTCCCTGCAGCTGACCAATAGGACGTGATGTGTCTCAGAGACGTGGGCGGTTCCCTGCAGCTGACCAATAGGAGGAGTGATTGGTCTGAGACGTGGGCGGTTCCTGCAGCTGACCAATAGGAAGTGATTGGTCTGAGACGGGCGGTTCCCTGCAGCTGACCAATAGAAGTGATTGTGTCTCAGAATCTCGTATTGGAATATTAAGACTTTTACAACCCTCTATCCAGAAACACCAGCTATGTTCAGATACTGATGAATGAAGGTTTATTACTATTGTAGTACTGACTTTATATCAACCCTCTATCCCAGAAACCCCCAGCTATGTTCAGGATACTGATGAATGAAGGGTTATTACTATTGTAGTTACTGACTTTTAATCCAACCCTTCTATCCCAGAAACACCCAGCTATGGTTCAGGATACTGATGAATGAAGGTTTATTACTATTTGTAGTTACTGACTTTATATCAACCCTCTATCCCAGAAACCCCCAGCTATGTTCAGGATACTGATGAATGAAGGGGTTTATTACTATTGTAGTACTGACTTTTATATCAACCCTCTATCCCAGAAAACACCCAGCTATGTTCAGGATTACTGATGAATGAAGGTTTATTACTATTGTTAGTACTCTTTTTAAGTAACTTAGCTAGATGTGATAATCTTGGTGCAAATAGCACCTGTATCAACTGATGAGGCATAGTGTCTATAAAATACATAGGGCTGAAGCATGATGGGGTTTGTCTGTCTACATACACCTGTATCAACTGATGCAGCATAGTGTCTATAAATACTTAGGCTGAAAGCAGGGGTTTGGTCTGTCCATTTATCCACCTGTATCAACTGATGCAGCATAGTGATATAAATACATAGGCTGAAGCATGGGGTTGCTGCTCTACATTATACCTGTATCAACTGATGCAGCATCAGTGCTATAATTACATAGGCTGAAGCTGATGGGGTTTGTCTGTCTACATTATCACCTGTATCAACTGATGCAGCATAGTGACTAAATACATAGGCTGAAGCATGATTTGGGTTTGTCTTGTTACATTATCACCTGTATCAAACTGATGCAGCATTAGTGACTATAAATACATAGGCTGAAGCATGGGGTTGTCTGTCTACATTATTCACCTGTATCAACTGATGCAGGCATATGATATTAAATGACATAGGCTGAAGCAGATGGGGGTTTGGTCTGTCTACATTTTATCACCTGTATCAAACTGATGCAGCATGAGTGGACTATAAATACTAGGCTGAAGCATGATGGGGTTTGTCTATCTCATTATCACCTGTATCAACTGATTGCAGCATAGGACTATAAATACATTAGGCTGAAGCATGGATGGGCGTTGTCGTGCTACATTATTCAACCTGTATCAACTGATGGCAGCATAGGGTCTAATAAATACATAGCTGAAGGCATGGGGTTTGGTCTGTCTACATTATCACCTTATCAAACGGATGCAGCATAGGGTCTATAAATACATAGGCTTGAAGCATGGGGTTTTGTCTTCTACATTTTCACATGTATCAACTGTATGATAACATTCCTAAACAACCAGACCACTAGAGGTGTCCACATGGTCTGATAAACACTCCTAACAACCCCACCACAGGAGGTTGTCCACCATGGTCTGATAAACACTCCTAAACAACCCCACCACTTAGGAAGGTGTCCACATGGTCTGCATTAACACTCCTAACAAACCCCCACTAGGAGGTGTCCACATGGTCTGATAAAACACTCCTTAAAACCAGACCACTAGGAGGTTTCCACATGGTCTGATAAACACTCCTACAACCCCACCACTAGGAGGTGTCCACATCGTCGATAAACATCCTAACAACCCCACCACTAGGAGTGTCCACATGCGGGTCTGATAACACTCCTACAAACCCCACCACTAGGAGGGTCCACATTGTCTTGATTAACACTTCCTAACAAACCCCACCACCTAGGAGGTGTCCACATGTGGTCTGATTAACACTCCTAACAACCCCACCACTAGGAGGTGTCCACATTGGTCTTATTAACACTCCTAACTACCCCTATGATCTAGGATCAGGTCCCCCTGTCCATGTAATTTGATTCATTATGGTCTAGGATCAGGTCCCCGCTCTCCATGTAATCTGGTTCATAATGATCTAGGATCAGGCTCCTTCTCTCCATGTAATCTGGTTCATTATGATCTAGGATCAGGATCTCCTCTCCATGTAATCTGATTCATTGTGATCTAGGATCAGGATCCCCTCTCCATGTAATCTGATTCATTGTGATCTAGGATCAGGTCCCCGCTCTCCATGTAATTTGATTCATTACAATCTAGGATCAGGTCCCCCTCTCGATGTAATCTGTTACATTATGATCTAGGATCAGGTCCCCCCTGTCCATGTAATTTGATTCATTATGATCTAGGATCAGGTCCCCATGTCCATGTAATCTGATTCATTATGATCTTGGATCAGGTCGCCCCTCTCCATGTAATCTGGTTCATTATGATCTAGGATCAGGTCCCTCCTCTCCATGTAATCTGATACATTATGATCTTGGATCAGGTTCCCCCTCTCCATGTAATCTGGTTCAATATGATCTAGAATCAGGTCCCCCTGTCCATGTAATTTGATTATTTATGATCTAGGATCAGGTCCCCGCTCTCCATGTAATCTGGTTCATTATGATCTAGGATCAGGATCCCCTCTCCATGTAATCTGATTCATAATGACCTAAAATCAGGTCCCCCTGTCCATGTAATCTGATTAATTATGATCTAGTATCAGGTCCCCCTCTCCATGTAATCTGATACATAWTGATCTAGGATCAGGTCTCCCTTCTCCATRTAATCTGATTCATTATGATCTAGGATCAGTTTCCCCCTCTCCATGTAATCTGATWCATAATGATCTAGGATCAGGTCTMCCTTCTCCATGTAATCTGATTCATTATGATCTAGGATCAGTTTYGCCCTCTCCATGTAATATGATTCATAATGATCTAGGATCAGGCTCCTTCTCTCCATGTAATCTGGTTCATTATGATCTAGGATCAGGATCCCCTCTCCATGTAATCTGATTCATTGTGATCTAGGATCAGGTC
>NW_019946721.1:39069-49639 GCF_002910315.2 Salvelinus sp. IW2-2015
AAAAAGAGAGAGATACAAACCAGACACTAGGAGGGTGTCCACATGGTCTGATAAACACTCCTACACCCCACCAAACTAGGAGGTGTTTCCACATGGTGCTGATAAACACTCCTAACAACCCCACCTAGGAGTGTCCCATGGTCTGATTAACACTCTAACAACGCCCAGACGACTAGGAGCGTGTCCCACATGGTCTGATAAAACACTCCTAAACAACCCACCAACTAGGAGGTGTGCACATGTCTGATAACACCCTAACAACCCACCACTAGGAGGTGTCCACATGGTCTGATTAACACCCTAACAACCCCCACTAGGAGGTGTCCACATGGTCCTAAGAAACACCATACTGTCGTTTTTTTTATCCACATTCTAAATATAATCATACTGGGGAGAAAATATGAACCTGTATAAGTATGGTCCAGATTGCTTGTGATTGAAGGGTTGGGCCCCAGTAACCGAAAGGTCAACTGGTTTCGAATACAAGCCGTCAAGGTGAAAATCTGAACTATGGTGCCGTTAAACCAAGGCACTTAAACCCTATTTTGCTCGAGGGGAACCGGTACTACTTATGGTTGACCGCTGTTAAAAACAAGCACTTTTTCACAGCATGAGACAAATAAAACCTTACCAATTCTTTTCAATTACAACAATTTAAGTTTAATAACAATGTTGGTTATTAAACCTTGTTTGACATTCATCCCAATGACAACCTTGACTTGGCATTAACACCTCAACTCTGCGCAGAAAACCATCTCATGTTATTGACGAACCAAGAAATGTAACATATCTGTTTGACAGTCCACCCTGGATGAGGAATGTGTGAGTTATCTTGTCATCTCTTTGGGAACCACAATGGAACATTCTAGTCTTTAAAGGACATGAACTGGCAGAAACAGGTTTCAGCAAAAGTATGGAGTCAATGTTTTCAGGAAGGTGTAACCATGAACAATAGGAGAGACAGGAGGCAGACTAAGCTGCAAGGGAAGCCACCTGAACTACTGAGACTACAAAGACAAACCAGTACATCTACAAAACAGGCCTGCCACCTGAACTACTGTCCTACAAAGACAAAGCATCTACAACAAAAACAGCACCTGAACCTACTGTCTAACAAAGACAAACAGCCACCTGAACTACTGTCCTAACAAAGACAAACAGCCACCTGATCTACTGTCCTACAAGACAAACAGCAATCTACACAAACAGTCAACCTGAACTACTGTCCTACAAAGACAAACAGCCACCTGCAACTACTGTCCACAAAGACACAACAGCCACCTGAACTTTACTGTCCTACAGAGACAAACAGCATCTACACAACAGCCACCTGAACTACTGTCCTATAAACAGAACACCACAGCATCTACAACAAACAGCCACCTGAACTAAGCTGTCCTAACAAAGACAAACGGCATCTACACAAACAGCCACCTGAACCTACTGCCCTACAAAGTGACACACAGCAAAATCTACACAAACAGCCACCTGAACTACTGCGCCTACAAAGACAAACAGATCTACACAAACAGCCACCTGAACACTGTCCTACAAAGAACAAACAGCCACTGAACTACTGTCTACAAAGACAAACAGCAATCTAACACAAACAGCCACCTGAACTACTGTCCTACACAAAGACAAACAGCCCACTTGAACTACTGTCTAATCAAGACAAAGGCAGTCTACACAAACAGCCACCTGAACTACTGGTCCGCTAACAAAAACAAACAGCAATCTACACACAGCCACCTGAACACTGTCCTACAGAGACAAACAGCCACCTGAACTACTGTCTACAAAGACAAACAGCCACCCTGAACTAACTGTCCTACAAAGACAACAGCCAACCTGAATCTAACTGTCCTACAAAGACAAACAGCATCTACACAAACAGCCCACCTGAACTACTGTCCACAAAAGACAAAACCAGCAATCTACACAACAGCCACCTGATCTACGTCCTAAACAAAGACAAACAGCATCTACACAAACAGCCACCTGAACTACTGGTCCTAAACAAAGACAAACAGCATCTACATGACAAACAGCCTCCTGAACTACTGGTCCTATCAAAGACAAACAGCAATCTACACGAACAGCCCACCTGAAACTACTGGTGCTAAAAGAAACAAACATGCCAACCGAACTACTGTCCTACAAAGACAAACAGCATATATACAAACACCCTCCTGGACTACTGTCCTAACAAAGAGACAATCAGCATCTAACACAACATCCAACTGAACTACTGTCCTACAGAGACAAAACAGCATCTATACAAACAGCCACCTGAACTACTGTCCTATCAAAGACAAACCGCATCTACACAAAACAGCCATTGAACTACTGTCCTACAAAGACAATCAGCATCTACACAAACCATCCACGCTGAACTACTGCCTAACAAAGACAATTCAGCATCTACACAAACATCCACGAACTAACTGTCCTACAGAGACAAACAGCATCTTATACAAACAGCCCCATGAACACTGTTCCTAACAAAGACAAACAGGCATCTACACAAACACCATGAACTACTGTCCTACAAAGAACAAACAGCCAACCGAACTACTGTCCTACAAGACAAAACAGCATCTATACAAACAGCTCCTGAACTACTGTCCTAACAAGAACAATCAGCATCTACACAACAGCCACCTGAACTACTGTCCTAGTGAAGACAAACAGCACTTAAACACAAAAACCAGCCACCTGAACTACTGTCCTATCAAAGACAAACAGCAATCTATAACAAACAGCCACCTGAACTACTGTCCTACAAAAGACAAACAGCAATCTACACAAACAGCCACTTGAACCTAACTGTCCTAACAAAGACAAACAGCCAACCGAACTACTGTCCTAACAAAGACAAACAGCATCTAACACAACAGCCACCTGAACTACTGTCCTACTAAAGACAAACCGCATCTACCACAAACAGCCATCTGCACATACTGTCCCTACAAAGAAAACCCAGCATCTATCCCAAACGCCTCCCTGAACTACTGTCCTACAAAGACAAATCAGCATCTACACAAACAGCACCTGAACTACTGTCCTATAAAGACAAACAGCATCTACACAAACAGCCACCTGAACTACTGTCCTTAAAGACAAACGCATCCTAACACAAACAGCCACCTGAAACTACTGTCCTACAAAAGAACAAACATCCACCTGAACTACTGTCGCTAACAAGACAAACAGCCAACCATGAACTGCCTGTCGTAAAAGACAAAACATCCACTGAACTACTGTCCTACAAAGACAAACAGCCACCTGAACTGCTGTCCTACAAGACAAAACAGCATCTATACAAACAGTGATTCTGATCAAATTTGCGTTTAAAAGTTAATTTTCTGTCCGTGGCAATATCAACTATAGCCCACTGATCTGAACTATGACCCCTAAAATGCTGATACTACACTCCTGCTTGGTACTTAACCAGCTGTCCTGGGTGATGAAACAGCAAGTACAGCAATCTAGAAAATCTACATGTGTTGATCCAGCCTTGTTTGTTTTCCTGTTTGATGGAAACAGTTTGAGAATTCTAACTACATTCCCAAAGTATTTTTTATTTAACTAGCAAGTCAGTTAAGAACAAATTATTATTACAATGACCGTCTAGGAACAGTGGGTTACTGCTTGTTACAAGGGGCAGAAGACCAGATTATTACCTTGTCATCTCCTGGATCGATCTATAGATAGATATTCCTGGAGAGAGAGGAAGCTGTACCCCCCTGGGGAGAGAGGAGCTGTTACCCTCCTGGGGAGAGAGGAAGCTGACATAACCCCCTGGGAGAGAGGAGCTGTTACCCCTGGGGAGAGAGGACTGTTACCTCCTGGGGAAGAGAGGAGCTGCAACCCCTGGGGGAAGAGAGGAGCTGTTACCCCCGGGGAGAGAGGAGCTGTTACCCCTGGGGAGAGAGAGGAGGGTTCTACCCCTGGGAGAGAGGAGCTGCTACCCCTGGGGGAGAGAGAGGAGCTGCTAAGCCCTGGAGAGAGAGGAGCTGCTAACCCCTGGGGAGAGAGGAGCATGTGACCTGGGAGAAGAGGAGCTTCTCCCCTGGGAAGAGGAGCTGCACCCCCTGGGGAGAGAGGAGCTGCTACCCCTGGGGAGAGAGAGCTTCTAACCCTGGGGAGAAGAGGAACTGTTACCCCCTGGGGAAGAGAGGGAGCTGTTATCCCTCCCTGGAGAGAAGAGGCTGCTACCCCTGGAGAAGAGTTGACTGAGGTTGAAACACAATCAATCAAACAAAAACACCAAATGAATGGATTTCCTTGTGGAAGAATGATGTCACATCCTCCAATAGAGTCCCGAGACAGTGTAGAATGTTGCCAAGGCACATGTAAAGAGCTGTAAAGAGAGAGGGAGGGGAGAGAAGAACAGGCAGAACCTGATATGTAAATGAGCAAGAGCAAATGAAAGTAACTTTCAAACGACCCGAATGATCATCGTCTCTGTTTCTAATTGAGGAGATAAAAGGTAAGACGACGATTGTTATGTGTATTCCATAATAGTTTGATGAATATTGTTATGTGTATTCATAAATAGTTGATGATATTGTTATTGTGTATTCATATAGTTGATGATATTGTTATGTGTATTCAATATAGTTGATGATATTGTTTATGTGTATTCATATAGTTGATGAATATTGTTTATGTGTATTCATATTAGTTGATTATATTGTTATGTGTATTCATATAGTTTGATTATATTTTTTGTGGACAGTGTTATTAAAATAGTCCCTACTCTCCTTAAAATGTATTTGATATAAATTAGATTGCGTGGGGTGAATTCGTTCTGTGCCCATCTGTGTGCGCAGGGTGATCGCTCCTACACTATCTAGAATCTAAAGGGGTTCTTCTGGCTGTCCCCATATGGAGAACCCTTGTAGACCCTTTTGGAACTAGGTAGAAACCCTTTTGGGTTCCATACAGAACTCTTTTCCACAGAGGGTTTCTACATGGAAGCCAGAAGGATTCTAAACATGGAACACACATAATCTCCTATGGGGACAGCCGGGAGGACCCGTTTGGAACCCTTTATTCTAAGAATGTCTGTATTCAAAATAGGTCCTATAACTTGTCTTCTCTAAACAGGCTTAAAACACACAGCAACAAACAAAACATTTTTTCTCTTTCTAATCCACTGTTAATGCTTTTTCCACTCAGAAAGGTATGTTGTGTGAAAAGAAAGCAAATAAATATTGTTGGAAAGCCTAACAACAAATTAACCGTTCTAAACAGGTTGTGTGTATTCATTAGTGCCCCACAGCAAAACGTTTGGCAACAGAAACACCTGTTTAAGGTACGTTTGTACAAGCGTTTGGAAGTAAACTGTTTATGTAACATTTAAAACTGTTGGCTTGTGGAGTAAAACTAATGATACAACCCAGGTTGTAGCCCCTACGACTCGGCTGTTGATACTGATGCTGAAACCTGAAACGTAGCCCCTGCCGGGTGAACTATGGACAAGCTAGATATACTGGTTTTCTAAAAGTTAGGCCAGCTTAAGTTTAGCTTCACATTCCAGCTCAGACCTCACCCTTAAGAAGAATACAGAACAGAACAGAAATATCTCAATGACTTTGACATGTTCTGGTTGTGGAATTCAAGGATACAAGGTGAGAATCCTGCCAGGAATTATTGTAAAGTGTGTAGATAAATTAAATGTATGATTGTAATTTAGTATAGTGAAGTAAAACTCCTAACTAGTAGATACATTAAATGTATGGTGTAATGTTAGTATAGTGTAGTAAACACTCCTAACAGTAGATCAAATTAAATGTATGGGTGGTAATTTAGTATAGTGAAGTAAAAACATCCCTCCTAACATAAAAGATAAATTAATGTATGGTGTAAATGTTAGTTAGTGTAGTAAAAAAACACTCCTAACAGTAGATAAATTTAAATGTATGGTGTAATGTTAAGTATAAGTGTAAGTAAAACACTCCTAACAGTAGGATCAATTAAATGTATGGTGTAATGTTTAGTATAGTGTAGTAAAACACCCTAACAAGTAGATAAATTCAAATGTAATGGTGTAATGTTATATAGTGTAGTAAAACACTCCTAACAGTAGATCATTAAAATGTATGGTGTAATGTTAGTAATATGTAGTAATACTGTAAAGTAACTATAAATTATAATGTTGGTGTTAGTTAGTGATATGTGAGTGAAATATGCTAACAGTAGAATAATTAAATGTATAGTAGGTGGTTATGGTTATATTAGATGTCGTAATTACTGTAACAGTAGATAGATTATAATTATATGGGTACTGTTAGTATAGTGTAGTAAAACACCTCCTAACATAGATAAATTAATGTATGGTGGATATGTTAGTATAGTGTAGTAAAACCACCTTCTAACAGTAGATTCATTAAAATGTATAATGGTGTAATGTTTAATATAGTGTAGTAAACACTCTACAGTCGATTAACTTAAATGTTGGTAAGTTAGTATAGTGGAAGTTGAAACACTCCTAACAGTAGATCAATTAAATGTATGGTGTAATGTTAGTATAGTGTAGTAAAACACTCCTAACAGTAGATAAATAAATGTATGTGTAATGTTAGTATAGTGAAGTAAAACACTCTAACAGTAGAATAAAATTAAATGTATGGTGTAACTGTTTTTTAGTATAGTGTAGTAAAAACTCCTAACAGTAGATAAATTAAATGTATGGTGTAATGTTAGTATAGTGTAGTAAAACATCCTAACAGTTAGATATAATTAAATGTATGGTGGTAATGTTAGTATAGTGAATGAAGTAAACCACTCCTAACAGTAATCAATTAAATGTAATGGTGTGTAATGTTAGTTAGTGAAGTAACCACTCCTAACAGTAGATAAATTAAAATGTATGGTGTATGTTAGTATTAGTGAAGGTGAAACACTTCCTAAACAGTAGATAATTAAATGTATGGTGTAAATAGTTAGTAATAGGTGAAGTAAAAACACCCTAACAGTAGATAAATTAAATGGTATGGTGTAATGTTAGTATAGTGAAGTTAAAAAACATCCTAAACAGTAGATAAATTAAATGTATGGTGTAAATGTTAGTATAAGTGAATGTAAAACAACTCCTAACAGTAGATAACTTAAAATGTTATGGTGAAATGTTAGTAATAGTGGTAGTAAAGACACTCCCTAACAGTAGATAAATTAAATGTATGGGTGTAATGTTAGTATAGGAAGTAAAACACTCCTAACAAGTAGATAAATTAAAATGTTAATGGTGTGAATGTTAGTTATACGAATGGCAGTACACACCCTAACAGTATAAATTTAAATGTAATGTGTGTAATGTTAGTATAGTGAAGTAAAACACTCCTAAACAGTAAGATAAATTAAATGTATATGGTGTAATGTTAGTATAGTGAAGTAAAACAACTCCTAACAGTAAGATAAATTAAATGTATGGTGTAATGTTAGTATAGTGAAGTAAAACACTCCTAACATAGATTAAATTAAATGTATGGTGTAATGTTAGTATACGTGGAATGGAAGTAAAACACTCCTAACAGTAGATAAATTACAATGTATGGTGTAATGTTAGTATAGTGTAAGTAAAAACACTTAAACAGTAGATAATTAAATGTATGGTGTAATGTTAGTAATAGTGATGGAGTAAAACACTCCTAACAGTAGATAATAAATGTATGGTGGTAATGTTGTATAGTGAAGTAAAACACTCCTAACAGTAGATAAATTAAATGTAATGGTGTAATGTTAGTAATAGTGAAGTAAAACACTCCTAAAACAGTAAAGAATAAATTAAATGTATGGTGTATGTTAGTATAGTGACAGTAAAACACTCCTAACAGTAGAATAAATTAAATGTATGGTGTAATGGTTAGTATAGTAAGTAAACACTCCTAAACAGTAGTAATAAATTAATGTATGGTGTAATGTTTAGTAATAGTGTAGTAAAACACTCCTAAAGTAGATAAATTAAATGTATGGGTAATTGTTAGTATAGTGAAAGTAAAACACTCCTAACAGTAAGATAATTAAATGTAATGGTGTAATGTATATACTGAATGGCAAGTAAAACACTCCTAACATAGATAATTAAAATGTAATGGTGTATGTTAGTAATAAGTGAAGTAAAACACTCCTAAACAGTAAGATTTAAATTAAATGTATGGTGTAATGTTAGTATAGTTGAAGTAAAAACACTCCAAGCAGTAGATAAATTAAATGTAGGTGTAATGTTAGTATAGTGAAGGTACACTCCTAACAGTCCCCTACTTCTACTGAGACAGGTTGGTGTCAGTTTAATCAAAACAACAATGGAGCTGACTGACCTGGTCAAAGTCAAAATTCAAAATTATTACAATTATTCCAGATATTATAGTTCTACGTTTAACATTTCATATGATCAATGTAAATTGTTTCATAAGTTCCTCATAGTTGGTAGTGACGCCTCTACATTTCCAATATGATTAATGTATTGTAATCATAAGTTTCCTCTATAGTGTAGTGATCTCTCTACATTTTCATATGATAATGTGATTGTATCATAGTTCATCTAATAGTGGTAGTGATCCTCTACATTTCATATGATTAATTAATTGTAACCATAGTCCACATAGTGTAGTGTCCTCCTACATTTCATATGATAATGTATTTGTACCATAGTTCTCCCTATAGTGTAGTGATCCTCAGCTATAATGAGCCCACGTCACAATTTCCAAACCAAGTATCCAATTGATGCCCAAAGGCCGCGATGCGGTAGGTTGTTTGCCTTCAACACATGCAACCTGGGTTTTCGCTTCCCTGCCCCACTGTTTGCTACATTGGTGTCGGTGGTCGAGACACCTGTCATTTTGTTTTTTTTGTTTTTGAGTGTCAGCAGGTAACAATTCCCACCATTGTGGGTAACCCTATTGGTGCAATACGTAGGGTGTTTACTTCCCTCCCCAGCTGTTTTTCAAAACTACATTCAGAGCCATAGGCTGCCCGACATCCGTTGACAAAGAGACACAGCTAATATGAAGGTAAGGATGTCAGGATAATACTCAGTAAGTGTTGATTTAGACGTTTCTGGGTTCACCTTTTATCAAACAGGTTGAAAATGTAGTAAATGACATCAACAATGACATCCTCCTCAGAGTTCCTGATATCTGTTCACATTATTTTAACATGGTGGAACATGGTCTGCTAGTGAATAGAAAACATAAGAGACAGGATAACAGGCCGGTGGAGTTTGCACAAAGTTTACGTACAACAATATATTCGAACTAGGTAGAGTGAGCATAGAGCTAAAAGCCTTTTTAGCACGGGGAAAGAAACTGTTCAAGATGGGGGTCTATAACATCCAATCACAGAGGTATTACAGCAGCTAACAGTTGTAACGTTGATAATAACTCAAAACTGCCTTTTTCAGATAAAAGGACATCTTCTGTACATGATGTAGGATTTAATTTGATCAACCCTGTTGCAAGGAAACTAAAACTGTACTGTATTTGATGTTTTAAAAGGCTTCTGAAGTTTGTCATTTCCACTTTCCACTTTAAAATGTTAATTATAATCCACATAATTTTTATGCTGTAGTAAACTGTCTCAAATTAATATCCTACATCTGTAGCAAAATACCTGTCTTTCATGTATTCTCCTTTGACCGTTTGGCATCTTTTATTTACTGTTGTTTAGGCTGGTTGAATGAGTTGTCTATGAAAGCTACTTCATCTGCCAGAAAACAGGCGGCTGCACCAGTGACTGTAAGTTATGTGATTTCCTCATTTGAACGTGAAAGTAAGTGTGTAGCCTACGCAGTTACAAAATGGCTTTTGAAACTGTGACACATAATGCTCGGTAACAAATAGATGTGTTGGTACGTAGGAAAGACGGGCAGACTCTCGTAGGTCTAGACTACCTACAAACTATTATGAGGCTATGATCACTTATCATGCTGACAAACCTGATGGTCTCTGAACTGACCTGAACAGGTTTAGACTGGTCATCTATGATATGTAGGCTATAGCTGAGTTATAGACCTTGATCTGCATATCACTAACAACCCACTACTATACATTATAACCTAGTCTACTTTACATAATATAACATCTACATATCACTAACAACCCACTACTATACATTATAACCTAGTCTACTTTACATAATATAACATCTACATATCACTAACAACCCACTATGATACATTATAACCTAGTCTACTTTACATAATATAACATCTACATATCACTAACAACCCACTACTATACATTATAACCTAGCCTACTTTACATTATATAAAATCTCTTACTTGCAAATAAACTTTCTGAATGGATCAGTGATTTCCCCCTCAGATCAATCATGTCCGTTTTAGCCCTTCTGTCTACAATCTCAGATATGTTTAGAAAATAACAGATTGAAAGACAATAAATATCATACTTTTAATTCACACAAATAATTGTGAGACATGGCCTTGTGTTGTTGTACTGTTTATAACTACCTTATCAAACAGTTACTTATTATTATTATTATTATTGTTGCTGTACTGTCTATAACTACCTTAACAAACAGTGACTTATTATTATTATTATTA
>NW_019946721.1:57995-60359 GCF_002910315.2 Salvelinus sp. IW2-2015
ACCCTTAACCCTAATTCCAGGGTAGGGTAGCGTAGAAGACTTCTAGAAACTATTTTAGTACTAAATAGCATTTTGATTATTTTGTTAATTAAAACCTGTCTAAGCATTTTGCTTTTATTGTTTTGTTATTTTATTATATTTGTTATTGCAGAACACTTGATAAACAAGACATGTTTTTCAAATGTGGTTTGAACTGTGTGACCTGGTAACATCTATATGAAAGTCCAGCAATTGGCTTGGGAAAGGTGGGGCAGGTTTGAGACGGATCTAAGTAATTCATGAGAAAAATATACTATTTTTTTCTCAGCTGCCTCACCAATGTCTGCACGTGAATTAATAACTTTTAATTGCTAAATATTTCCAATAGATGGCAGCATAAGACCACAAAGCATCAGTTACAGGCTACAAGCAGCAATATGATTGACATAAAATAGCATGCAACCACAGACTGTATGTCCCATGATTTTCTAAAATGATCAATCATTACTTTAGTTAGCTATATATCTTGTATTAGGGCTGTGTTGCTTTTGGGAGAGCAACAAAATAGTGACTATCGCAGGTATTAAACCCCGGGTAAATAATCACTAGTCAGAACCTCAACCTTAGTATACATTCATTATAAAAAGTAATTTTAACATCTGAAATTAAGATTAAACAACATCAGAATAGAAAAGATGGGAGTGCAACTTCCAACCCACCAATAAATTACATAATTCAACCCTCCCGGTTAGTAAATTTACCTCAACATGCCCCCGGAGAAGGCAGAGTGACGACACCAGCTTTTTAGTGGGGATGAGTTGACTACTTGCTCGAGAAGTCAGAGTAGCTCGATGTTGGTTGATGAATTTGACAATGAATATACTATGAAAGTACATTTTTCACAACCAGAAATGTCTGAATTAATGTTCAGGCTTATTGGTAATCGTTATATTAATGAAGTATAATTTCAAAACATGAGCATAAAAACAGGTAATAATACACATGAATCATAATTATATTACTTCATAATTATATTACTTCACAGTAATCTGTTAAATGCTTATTCAGTCCTTCCTCTTACGTTAGCAGTGTGGAAAGGGACAGAAAGAAGCACACAGGAGTTTTCCTGTGAGGGGGAGTGGTGGTGTATCCAGGGAGAAAATTAAACTGATCTTCTGAATAGTCATTTGTGGTCTTATGCTGCCATCTATTGGAATGATGTTGCAACTGCAGTAGCACTGAATAATGTGCAATTCCTTACTAAAGTACTGATTACTCAGAATTGCAAAATATAACATTTTCTAGTTCATTTTACCACTTACAACCATAAAATAACAATGTATAGCATAACAAACAATGAATCTGACTCAAACATTATCTGCCAAAGTAAAAGAAGAGCTCTCCAGTAGGTACAAAAACATTCAATGGCTTTTTTTTTTTCTCAAATGTGTGGTTACAAGTTAATCAACATTCAAAGCAGAATTACTTTCCCAATATCCCTCAACTGTGGTGTATGATATACACCACCGTACCCTCTCCGCTGCGCAATCCGGTTTCCGTCACAGGTGCACCTCAGCCATGCTCAAGGTACTAAACGATATCATAACCACCATCGATTAAAGACAGTACTGTGCAGCCGTCTTCATCCACCTGGCCAAGGCATTCGTCTCTGTCAATCACCGTATTCTTATCGGCAGACTCAACAGCCTTGGTTTCTCAATTGACTGCCTCGCCTGGTTCACCAATAACTTCTCAGATAGAGTACAGTGCATCAAATCGGATATATAGCATTTAGAAATAAAACATGTTTATTTGTCTCTCTGAAATGAAACCATTAAGTGATAGATTTTAAACAAATACATGTCTGTCATTGAACATCCCCATGCCATGATTAGATAGTGGAAAAACACACCAATCTCTTTCAATATGTCTTTAAGAAATAAAAGCTTATTTACGAACGTTTCTGAAAATGGATATATACCGTTTTGTAATGAAACTCTTCTTATGTTTCCCCATCTGAGCTCAGAGTAGATGAGAGATGTAATGTTTGTCTCTGTTGTGTTGAAGACCAATCAAGCAGGAGAGACCAAGCCTCCCCTGCTACCCAGCTGTGTGTCCAGTGAAGAGTGGACAAGTCTATGGCATCAATATAGACTTTAGAGCAGGGATACTTTTTCTAACTGAACAAAAAGGTAAGAATGGGTCATGGTCAGGACGTTAAAACAACACTGTCTCTAGTCATTTTTTATTTTGTTTGTTTTCATAACCCATAGGCTAATTATTTTGTCCATTTTCATAGTCTTAAAACAATATTAAACAAACACAACATTTCCCTCCGTGTGTGTGTTGTGGTGTTGTGTGTGTGTGTGTGTGTTGTGGTGTGTG
>NW_019946721.1:60648-61935 GCF_002910315.2 Salvelinus sp. IW2-2015
ATTATGACATTTGTGAAGAACGAGCTGAAGATGTTCAAGAGGATTCTTAGTCCAGATCTCCCAGAAGGCTTTGAGAGTCAGAAGCAGGATAAGGAAGTGGTGGATGCTGAAGATGAGAAGCAGGAGAGCAGTGCCAGAGAGGGGGCTCTGAAGATCACACTGCACGTCCTGAGGACAATGAACCAGAAGGAGCTTGCTGACACGCTGGAGAAATGTAAGATCTGTCTGCCTCATGTTGAATGATGTTTTATAACATTTAAAAGCTGTAGCTAAAGTACAGCTAAAGTAGGTGTGTAACTCAATGATATTGTAGCAGCCTTAACACAACACCTAGTGACCTCATCAAGTAGCAGCAGTAATGTGTTGTGGTGATTCATTTAGAGAGACAGACAACATTAATAATACCATCAATAATACTAATAATAATATAATCAGTCACACCAGTCTGTAATGCATTATGAAAACATTTACACATTTATAGTCAGTTAAGAGAAGACATTGTTATACTTTAAAACTTTATAACAGTCCTACAATACTGTAGGCATTGAAACGACGTAATATTAATATCCTCTGTGTTATTTCTAGATTCAGATGAGCTTGCTGTGATTTGCCAACGTGAACTCAAATCTAATCTAAAGAAGAAGTTTCAATGTGTATTTGAGGGGATCGCTAAACAAGGAAACCCAACACTTCTCAATAAGATCTACACAGAGCTCTACATCACAGAGGGTGGAACAGGAGAGGTCAATAATGAACATGAGCTGAGACAGATTGAGACAACRACCAGGAAACAAGCAAGACCAGAGACTGCAATCAAATGTAGCGACATCTTCAAACCCTTAACTGGACAAGACAAACTTATCAGAAGTGTGCTGACAAAGGGAGTCGCTGGCATTGGAAAAACAGTCTCTGTGCAGAAGTTCATTCTGGACTGGGCTGAAGGAAAATCAAATCAGGATTTCCAATTTGTATTTTCATTCCCTTTTCGGGAGCTGAATTTGATGAAAGAGGACAAACACACTTTCATTGAACTTCTTAATCACTTCTCAATGGAAACCAAACAATCAGGAATCTCCATCTACAACAAGTACAAAGTTCTGTTCATCTTTGATGGTCTGGATGAGTGCCGACTGCCCYTAGACTTCCAGAAGAACAAGATCTGTCGTGACGTCACAGAGTCAACCTCAGTGGATGTTCTGCTGACAAATCTCATCAAGGGAAATCTGCTTCCCTCTGCTCTCATCTGGATAACTACCCGACCTGCAGCAGCCAATAAGATCCCTTCAG
>NW_019946721.1:65855-67964 GCF_002910315.2 Salvelinus sp. IW2-2015
AAATACTCCAGATCAGAGGAAGGTCTTCTGAGGCTGCTGCCAGTGGTCAAAGCCTCCAGAGCTGTTCTGTGAGTAAATAAAATGACATATAAGAACTAATCATCAGGAAGAAATATTAAGTTTAGAGAAAATATGTATTATAATATGTATATAATATTATATTGAATAACATATTGAATCAGTGCATTGATTTTCAATCTAGTATAACAATAAGACCATACAATTCTCGGAGATGAAATATGATGTTTGAGAGAATGAACCAAATGCATCTGCCATTGTCCTTCTACACTACTCATTAAATCAACAGTGTGTTTGTAAAGTCATGATGATCTCTTTGCAGGCTGTCAGGCTGTGGAGTCACAGAGGAAGGCTGTGCTTCTCTGGTCTCAGCTCTGAAGTCAAACCCCTCACACCTGAGAGAGCTGGATCTGAGTAACAATGATCTGAAGGATTCAGGAGTGAAGCTGCTCTCTGCTGGACTGGGGAATCCCCACTGTAAACTGGAGACTCTGAGGTCAGTATTACTGTAGTTGGTCAACAAGTGATAACTGTTTATCAGATCCACATGTGTTTACCAGGCACACATAGTCCAGACCATATGTGTTTGGACAGTGAAGCTTACAGTTTTACATTTGGTGTTATGCTCCAGCATTTTGGATGTAAGATAGAATGTTTCGTATTAGGTGACAGTACAAAATGTCACCTTTTATTTGAGAGGATTCATATATGTTTTGTATGGCTTGTAAAAGTATTCATCCCCCTTGGCATTTTTTCTATTTTGTTAATGCTGCCACCACCATGCTTCACTGTGGGGATGGTGTTCTCGGGGTGATGAAGGTGTTGGGTTTGCGCCAGACATAGCATTTTCCTTGATGGCCAAAAGGCTTAATTTTAGTCTCATCTGACCGGAGTACCTTCTTCCAAATGTTTGGGGAGTCTCCCACATGCGTTTTGGTGAACACCAAACGTGTTTGCTTATTTTTTTCTTGAAGCAATGTCTTTTTTTCTGGCCACTCTTCCATAAAGCCCAGCTCTGTGGAGTGTACGGATTAAAGCGGTCCTATGGACAGATACTCCAATCTCCACTGTGCAGCTCCTTCAGGGTGATCTTTGGTCTCTTTGTTTCCTCTCTGATTAATGCCCTCCTTGCTGGTCCGTGAGTTTTGGTGGGCGGCCCTCTCTTGGCAGGTTTGTTGTGGTGCCATATTCTTTCCATTTTTTAATAATGGATTTAATGGTGCTCCGTGGGATGTTCAAAGTTTCAGATATTTTTTTATAACCCAAACCTGATCTGTACTTCTCCACAACTATGTCCCTGACCTGTTTGGAGAGCTCCTTGGTCTTCAATGTGCCGCTTCCTTGGTTTAGAGAAGCTGTTTAGAGGAGCTGGCTGCTAAACAACTCCCAAAAGACTCATCTAGTGGCTAGAGGTTTAGAGGAGCTGGCTGCTAAACAACTCCCAAAGCAAACGACTCATCTAGTGGCTAGAGGTTTAGAGGAGCTGGCTGCTAACCAACTCCAAAATACTAATCTAGTGGCTAAGAGGTTTAGTAGGGAGCTGGCTGCTAAACAACTCCCAAAAGACTCATCTAGTGGCTAGAGGTTTAGAGGAGCTGGCTGTAAACAACTCCCAAAAGACTCACCGACATGCCGCCTCAGAGTCACTCAGATTGCTGCTGACAGTGATCTGCCAGAAACAATGGAAACTTAATTCCATAGACATCAAATCTGCAATTTTACAGGGAACAGAGCATCAAAGGACATTCACATCTGACCTCCCCCTGAAAGCTAAGGGATGAAGGAAACACTGTGGAAACTAAAAGGTGTGTGTCTGGCCTGGCAGGTGCATCACTCTACTGGTACAGCAAAGTCAAGGCAACAATGCTGAGTACAGGTGGAAAAATGTCACAAGTGGATTCCTGCAGTTTTCTACTGGCTTGACTGAGTACTTGCCTTCATGTTGATGACTTCATCTGGGCTGCTCACAGACCTTTGCTAGCAACTGTGATTCCACACCTCAAAGCTGTTTTCCTGGTCGACCACAAAGGAGCAGCTTGCTTGACTGGTCTGAACTAAAGGGAGCATCCGGTCTTGTGCTCCTAAAGACAA
>NW_019946721.1:71257-92080 GCF_002910315.2 Salvelinus sp. IW2-2015
ACATTACTAACAAACACAGGACTTTGTGGACAAGACATTACTAACAGAAAAACACAGGACACACAGTTGATGGTTAAAGACCAGATTCAAAACAATCCATCTAAAGTCTTTCTGTTGTGTCTTTGTTTTGTAGGTGAGTGTGGCGGCTAAGATGGCTCAGCGCATGTCGTTCGGCTTCTATAAGTACAACAACATGGAGTTTGTCAGGATGAAGGGGCCGCAGGGCAAAGGTCACGCTGAGATGGCGGTGAGCCGGGTCCCGACCGGAGACACGTCCCCCTGCGGCACAGAGGAGGACCTGGACTCACCCCTACACGAGAGGGTGAGTAGAGTAGACAAATAGGCACGCGCACACACACATAAGAAGGTTAGACACACACACACACACACACACACACACACACACACGAGAGGGTTAGTATAATACACACATACACACACACACATACGAGAGGTATGTATAATACAAACATGCACGCATGAGAGGGTCATGACACACAAAAAACGTGCATGGACACATGTATATAAAACATGAAGGACATCTGCTCTTTCCAGGACAGACTGACCAGGTGAATCCAGGTGAAAGCTATGATCCCTTATTCATGTCACTTGTTAAATCCACATTAATCAGTTGTAGATGAAGGGGAGGAGACAGTTTAAGAAGGATTTTTAAGCCTTGAGACAATTGAGACATGGATTGTGTCTGTGTGTCATTCAGATGGTGAATGGGGAAGACCAAAATATTTAAGTGCCTTTGAACGGGGTGTGGTAGTAGGTGCCAGGCGCACCGGTTTGTGTCAAGAATTGCAACGCTGCTGGGTTTTAAACGCTCAACAGTTTCCTGTGTGTTTCAAGAATGGTCCACCACCCAAAGGACATCCAGCCAACTTGACACAAATGTGGGAAGCATTGGAGTCAACATGGGCCAGCATCCCTGTGGAGCGCTTTCGACACCTTGTAGAGTCCATGACCCGACGAGGCTGTTCTGAGGACAAAGGGGGGTGCAACTCAATGTTAGGAAGGTGTTCTTAATCTTTATTACACTCAAACACAAGAAGGTTATTATACACAGCATGGACACTCAGGGCCGGGGCGCTAGCCGTTATTACTGAGTTACTACAGTGTAGTAAACATGGCAGTATGTTATATTATTACTGAGTTACTACAGTGTATTAAACACAAGGGCAGTATGTTATAATTATTTAGAGTTTATATTATAACGGTAGTTATAAACATGGCAGTATGTTAACCATGGCAGTATGTTATATTATTACTGAGTTACTACAGTGTATTAAACAGGCAGTATGTTTATATTTTTAGAGTTACTACAGTGTATTAACAAGGGCAGTATGTTATATTATTACTGAGTTACTACAGTGTATTAAACAGGGCAGTATGTTATTTATTACTGAGTTACTACAGTGTATTAACAAGGCAGTATGTTATATTATTACGAGTTTTTATACAGTGTATTAAAACAGGGCAGTATGTTATATTATTACGAGTTATTACAGTGTATTAACATGCATAGTAAACATGCAGTATGTTATATTATTTACTGAGTTACTACAGTGTATTAAACAAGGCAGTATGTTATATTATTACTGAGTTACTACAGTGTATTAACAAGGCAGTATGTTATATTATTACTGAGTTACTACAGTGTATTAAACACATGGCAGTATGTTATATTATACTGAGTTATACAGTGTATTAAACAGGCGTATGTTATATTATTACTGATATACAGTGTAGTAAACAGGCAGTATGTTATATTTATTACTACAGTGTAGTAAACATGGCAGTATGTTATATTATTACTAGTGTTTAACAGGCAGTATGTTATATTATTACTGAGTTACTAGTGTATTAAAGGCAGTATGTTATATTATTACTGAGTTATACAGTGTATTAACAAGGCAGTATGTTATATTATTATGAGTTACTACAGTGTATATAAACAACATGGCAGTAGTTATATTATTATGAGTTAGTACAGTGTATTAAACAGGGCAGTATGTTATATTATTACTGAGTTAGTACAGTGTAGTAAACAGGCAGTATGTTATATTTACTAAAGTGTATTAAACAACATGGCAGTATGTTTATATTATTACTGAGTTACTACAGTGTATAACAGGGCATTATGTTATATTGTTACTACGGTGTATTAACAACATGGCAGTATGTTTATTGTTATGAGTTACTACAGTGTTTAAACATGGCAATATGTTATATGTTTATGAGTTTACAGTGTATTAAACATGGCAGTATGTTAACATGGCAGTATGTTATATTATTTGAGTTACTACAGTGTATTAAAAAACATGGCAGTATGTTATATTATTACTGAGTTAATACAGTGTAGTAAACAGGGCAGTATGTTATATTGTACTACAGTGTATTAAACAGGCAGTATGTTATATTATTACTGAGTTACTAGTGTATTAAACAGGAGTATGTTATTATTTACTGAGTTACTACAGTGTATTAACAGGCAGTATGTATATTATTACTGAGTACTAAGTGTTTAAACAAGGAGTATGTTATATTTTTACTGAGTTACTACAGTGTATTAAACAGGCAGTATGTTATTATTATTACTACGTGTATTAAACAACATGGCAGTATGTTATATTATTACTGAGTTAACAGTGTATTAAACAGGGCGTATGTTTATTATTCTACAGTGTATTAACAACATGGCAGTATGTTATTTATTACTGAGTTACTAACGTGTATTAAACATGGCAGTATGTTATATTATTACTGAGTTACTACAGTGTATTAAACATGGCAGTATGTTATATTATTACTGAGTTACTACAGTGTATTAAAACATGGCAGTATGTTATATTGTTACTACAGTGTATTAACATGGCAGTATGTTATATTTTACTGGTTACTACAGTGTATTAACAAATGGCAGTATGTTATATTGTTACTACGGTGTATTAAACAACATGGCAGTATGTTATATTGTTACTGAGTTACTACAGTGTATTAAACATGGCAGTATGTTATATTGTTACTGAGTTCTACAGTGTATTAAACAACATGGAAGTATGTTATATTGTGTTCTCTCTGTAGTATGTTGGTTCTGATTGGCTGTCTGTGTTCTGTTTGTCAGGTGACGTCGTTAGCACCCTCCACCCGGAGAGGAACCGCCCTCGTTCTTCTCCCTTCTCTCCGTCGGAAGGTCCCAGGAACCGTATCACTGAGATGAAGAAGAGTCACTCAGCCAACGATAGTGAAGAGTTCTTCAGGGAAGAAGATGACGAGGGTAAAATATTTTGTCCCCGAACCCACGTGTTGTGTAGGATGTGGTGAAGAGTGTGGGTAACCTGGATGTATAACCTGGATGTGTTGAGAGAGGAGTGTGTAGAACCTGGATGTGTTGGAGAGAGAGTGTGTAGAACCTGGATGTGTTGAGAGAGAGTGTAGAACCTGATGTGTTGAAGAGAGAGAGAGAGAGTATAACCTGGATGTGTTGAGGAGAGAGAGTGTAACTATAACCTGGATCATTTGACCATGCAGACCTGTGTAACCAGTCCAACCTGCGGTCCCGCTCCCTGTCGGTAAGGTCGGTCCCTGGTGGGATTGGCTCAAACTGAACGTACGGAGGGATACTTCCTGCTTTACTCCACCTGACTACGTCACCTGCCGCTGCATCGCATCACTCAGGTCAAGACCCACACACATCAGTCCTAAATGGTTCACTATTCCTCAGGTCAAGACCCTCACACATCAGTCCTAATGGTTCTTATTCCTATCACCTCAGGTCAAGACCTCACACCATCAGTCCTATCATCAGGTCAAGACCACACAATCAGTCCTAAATGGTTCACTATTCCTATCACCTCAGGTCAAGACCCACACACCATCAGTCCTAAATGGTTCACATTCCTATCACCTCAGGTAAAGACCCACACACCATCAGTCCTAAATGGTTCACTATTCCCTATCACCTCAGGTCAAGACCCACACCCATCAGTCCTAAATGGTTCATATCCTATCACTCAGGTCAAGCACACCCGTCCTAAATGGTTCACTATTCCTATCACCTCAGGTCAAGACCCTCACACCATCAGTCCTAAATGGTTCACTATTTCCTCACCTCAGGTCAAGACCACACCCATCACAGGGTTGCAGATGTATACTGAACAAATATTTTACTGAGTTACAGTTCATAGAAGGAAATCAGGTCAATTGAAATACATGAATTATACCCTAATCTATGGATTCACATGACTGGCCGGGGTGCAGCCATAGGTGGACCAGGTCCAGCCAATCAGAATGAGTTTTTCCCCAAAAGGGCTTTATTACAGACAGAAATACTCCTCAGCACCCTCCTTTACTCAGACGGTCCCGCTGGTGAAGAACCCGGATGTGGAGGTCACATGTGGCTGGGGTTGAGAATCCGGTTGGACGTACTGCCAATTTTAGTGGCTTTTTTGTCCCAGCACAAGGTGCACCTGTGTATGGTCATGCTGTTTAATCATCTTTTGATATGCCAACCTGTCAGGTGGATGGATTATCTTGGCAAAGGAAAATGCTCACAAACATGGATGTAAACAAAGTTGTGCACAAAATGTGAGAGAAAAATATTTTGTGGAATTTCTGGGATCTTTAATTTCAGCAGATGAACCTGGAAACACGTCACATGTTGTGTTTCTATTTTAGTATAATATTTATAACTGTAACATGGTAAATGTCATGGGGGGGTCGAGTGTGTCGGAGGTGAGATGGAGAGGGTTGAGTGTGTCAGAGAGGAAGGAGGTGATGTGGTCTTTGACTAGTCTCTCTAAGCACTTCGTGATGAAGGAAGTGAGTGCTACTGGTCAGTAGTCATGTGGGGGGTGGGGAAGGGTAAATGTCCATTGGAGGGGTGGAGCGTGTCTCATGAGGAAGTGAGTGCTACTGGTCAGTAGTCATTCAGTTACTTTTCCTTTTCTGGCAGCGGGACGATAGTGGCCATCTTGAAGCAGGTGGGGACAGCATCCTGAGCTCGAGGGAGATTAAACATGTCAGAGAACACAACAGCGAGCTGGTCTGCACATGCTCTGAGGGCACGGCTAGGGTCCTCTAATCTAGATTCTTTACACTTTCTAGAGAATAGGGAGCCATTATGGACTTTCCCCGTCGTGTAAATATACAGTATTGACAGCTCGTTTGTTTTGATGTAAACTCTGATGATCTGTTGTCTGTTATCAGATATCCTGGAGGTGAGACAGAAGCCATCCTGATGACATAGCAGATCAGTCCTCCTAACTGCCCCAGAGCCTCCCTACCAAGTGCCTTCCTGCATCAGGCCTGACTGACACCACTACAACCCAGTGGTGTATGGAAAACTACACCTCTGGTGGTGAATGAGGAATTACAGCAACACTACCATATCTGGTGGTGACATGGAGGATTACAGCAACACTACACCATCTGGTGGTGACATGGAGGAATTACAGCAACACTACCATATCTGGTGGTGACATGGAGGAATTACAGCAACACTACCACCATCTGGTGGTGACATGGAGGAATTACAGCAACACTACCACCATCTGGTGGTGACATGGAGGAATTACAGCAACACTACCACCATCTGGTGGTGACATGGAGGAATTACAGCAACACTACCACCATCTGGTGGTGATGGAGGAATTACAGCAACACTACCACCATCTGGGGTGACATGGAGGAATTACACAGCAACCTACAATTGGTGGTGAGGTGGAGAATTACAGCAACACTACCACATCTGGTGGTGACTTGGAGGAATTACAGCACAAACTTACATTCTGGTGGCGAGACAGAGACTACAACCAAAGCTGGAGTCAATGGCAAGAGATGACTATAAAAAAACTTTGGAACAATGAAAACCAGCCAATCAAAAAGTGCTCTTCCTCTATCATGTTCTGCTCGATGAGGATTCGCCGTGGGTGCGAGGCGGTCGCCAGAGAACGGGATAGCGACATGATCGTGAGTGCCATTGGCTGAACTCTTGACCTGGAACTAAAATGGAACTCTATTCCAGTTTAGTGCCCTAACTTTGACCTTTGACCCTATGTGGACTCTGACCTAAAGTAGTGCCTAACTTTGACCTTCGCTACTGTGGACTCTGACCTAAAGTGTGCTAACTTTGACCTTTGGCCTATGTGGTCTGATAAAGTAGTGCTACTTTGACTCTGCCTATGTGACTCTGACTAAGTGTGCCTAACTTGACCTTTGCCTATGTGGACTCTGACCTAAAGTAGTGCCTAATTTGCTTTGCCTATGTGGACTCTGACTAAGTAGTGCCTAACTTTGACCTTTGCCCTATGTGGACTCTGACCTAAAGTAGTGCTCTATAAAGGGAATTAGGGTGCCACAGTCCTACTGACCCTGGTCTAAAGTAGTGCACCATAAAGGGAATAGGGTACCATTTAGGACGACGTCTCTGTTTTCTTGTAAATATCCTGCTGCTTAACTAGTCACTGAATAGCCTTTAGGAAATGTTACGCTTCTTCTGACGAAAGAACATAAAGCTCCCGGTCTGTTTTGTTGCTGCGTGTTTGTGTTCTATCTGCGAGGCTCACTGTGTAGCGGGGAAGGTTAAAGGGAGAGTGGTCTACAACGTTATCTGTGGTTTCAGTCACTCAGCACACCACTGGCACATAAAGGTGTTACTCTGAGACCAAAATGTACGGTATTCCCTGTAGTATCCAGGAGTAGGTTTCCATCAGGCACACGGTCTGGGAGCCTTTAACTTACAGTTTAAGTGACTAACTGTCAACAGGGAACTGAATTATCATCCATATAAAATATACGACTTGGAAATTCACACCCACATGTATGAGAGACTGGAGAAAGAGGAGAGATTTCCCTCAGCACTGGAACAAGATGGGTGAATATAGAACACAGGACCTGCCGATACTCAGTTTTAGTAGCCGGAGATACTAAACCCTGTTTCTACCTGGTCTCGTCCCCAGGTTGCTGTTGCGTAGAGCCTGGTAACTGTGGAACTGTCTGGAACTAAGGGGGTGTGGATTTACTGAGTGATATGCTAATCAATTCAAATTCTGGAGCGAATCACACGACTATGAGGCGTGGCTTTAAATCGAGGAAGGGGAGGGAGGGAGCCTGGGATAGTTGTATTTATGGAAGCCCATTC
Organism: Salvelinus sp. IW2-2015; assembly: GCF_002910315.2. Lineage (NCBI taxonomy): Eukaryota > Metazoa > Chordata > Actinopteri > Salmoniformes > Salmonidae > Salvelinus > Salvelinus sp. IW2-2015. The sequence continues at coordinate 78,405 of NW_019946721.1, forward strand.
CTGCCACCCAAAATACAATTAAATGTCGATACTGCCTCAACATTTTGAGCTTCTAACTAAAACCATTTAGACAGAACATAGATACACTACATGAACAAAAGTATGTGGACACCTGGTCGTCGAACATCTCATTTCAAAATCATGGGCATTAATATGGAGTTGGGTCCCCCTTTGCTGCTATAACAGCCTCCACTCTTCTGGGAAGGCTTTCCACTAGATATTGGAACATTGCTGCTGTAACAGCCTCCACTCTTCTGGGAAGGCTTTCCACTAGAAGTTGGAACATTGCTGCAGGGACCTGCTTCCATTCAGCCACGAGTATTAGTGAGGTCGGGCACTGATGTTGGGCGATTAGGCCTGGCTTGCAGTCAGTGTTCCAATTCATCCGAAAGGTGTTCGATGGGGTTGAGGACAGGGCTCTGTGCAGGCCAGTCAAGTTGTTCCACACCGATCTCCCTTTGTGCACGGGGGAATTGTCATGTTGAAACAGGAAAGGGCGTTGCCCGAACTGCTTCCAGAGGCAGTTTGGAACTCGGTAGTGAGCGTTGCAACCGCAGACAGATGATTTGTACGTGCTACGGGCTTCAGCACTCGGCGGTCCCGTTCTGTGGCCTACCACTTCACGGCTGAGCCGTTGTTGCTCCTAGAACTTTCCACTTCACAATAACAGCACTTACAGTTGACCGGGGGCAGCTCTAGCAGGACAGGAATTTGACAAACTGACATCCTATGAAAGTCACTGAGCTCCTCAGTAGGGGCCATTCTACTGCCAATGTTTGTCTATGGAGATTGCATGGATGTGTGCTTTTATACATCTGTCAGCAACGGGTGTGGCTGAAATAGCAGAATCCACTGATTTGAAGGGGTGTTCACATACTTTTGTGTATATATATATATATATATATACTCTGTTTCTTCATTTGTAGCATAATGTGGTGATGAATATCGGTCCACGTTGCAGAGTCCACTGCTGAACTGGCATTCGCCCCAACACTTTATATTGTTTAATAAAATAATTGACACAAAAGCATTGAAAAGAGGGACAAAGTATTGTTGTTAAGCCTGATTCGCCTCATGACTTGTCAACTTGTGCTTCAGTCTGATCAACTGTAGCCTACTGATAAGTTAACAGCTTCAGCTGGCCTAGAGTAGCCTACTGATAAACGCAGCTGGCCTAGAGTAACCTACTGATAACAACCACAGCTGGCCTAGAGTAGCCTACTGATAACAACCACAGCTGGCTAGAGTAGCCTACTGATAACAACACAGCTGGCTAGAGTAGTCTACTGATAACAACCACAGCTGGCCTGGAGTAGCCTACTGATAACAACACAGCGGGCCTAGAGTAGCTACTGATAACAACCACAGCTGGCTAGAGTAGCCTACTGATAACAAACACAGCTGGCCTAGAGTAGCCTACTGATAACAACCCACAGCTGGTCTAGAGTAGCCTACTGATAAAACCACAGCTGGTCTAGAGTAGCCTACTGATAAACCACAGCTGGCCTAGAGTAGCCTACTGATAACAACCACAGCTGGCCTAGAGTAGCCTACTGATAACAACCACAGCTGGTCTAGAGTAGCCTACTGAAACAACCACAGCTGGTCTAGAGTAGCCTACTGATACAAACAGCCTGGCTAGAGTAGCCTACTGATAACAACACAGCTGGCTCTAAGAGATAGCCTACTGATAACAACCACAGCTGCTAGAGTAGCCTACTGATACACAACACAGCTGGCCTAGAGTAGCCTACTGGATAACAACCACAGCTGGCTAGAGTAGTCCTACTGATAACAACACAGCTGGCCTAGAGTAGCTACTGATAACAACCACAGCTGGCCTAGAGAGCCTACTGATAAACAATCGACGCTGTCAGCGAGTTAGCCTACTGATAACACACAGCTGGCCTAGAGTAGCTACTGATACAACGCACAAGCTGGCCTAGAGTAGCCTACTGATAACAACACAGCGGCCTAAGAGTAGCCTACTGATAACCACAGCTGGCTAAGAGACGCCTACTGAGAACAACACCAGTGGCTAGCGTAGCTACTGATAACAACCACAGCTGGTCTAGAGTAGCCTACTGAACAACCACAGCTGGCCTAGAGTAGCTACTGGGATAGCTACTCAACCAGTTGGCTAGAGTAGCCTATGATAAACACAGCTGGCTAGAACTACTGATAACAACACAAGCTGGCCTAGAGTAGCCTACTGATAAACAACCACAGCTGGCTAGAGTAGCCTACTGAGAACAACCACAGCTGGCTAGAGTAGCCTACTGATTAACACCCACAGCTGCCTAGACGTAGCCTACTGATAACAACACAGCTGGCCAGAGTAGCCTACTGATAACCACCACAGCTGGCCTAGAGTATGTTACTGATAACACCACAGCTGGCCTAGAGTAGCCTACGAAAACAACCACAGCTGGCCTAAGAGTAGCCTACGATAACAACCACAGGCTGGCCTAGAGTAGCCTACTGATAACAACCACAGCTGGCAGAGTAGCCTACTGATAACAACCACAGCTGCCTAGAGTAGCCTACTGATAACAACCACAGCTGGCCTAGAGTAGCCTACTGATACAACACAGCTGCCTAGAGTAGCCTACTGATAAAACCACAGCTGGCCTAGAGTAGCCTACTGATAACACAACACAGCTGGCCTAGAGTAGCTAACTGATAACAACCACAGCTGGCCTAGAGTAGTCCTACTGATAACACCACACGCCAGAGTAGCCTACTGATAAAACACCAAGCTGGCCTAGAGTAGCCTACTGAAACCACAGCTGGCCTAGAGTAGCCTACTGATAACACAACCACAGCTGCCAGAGTAGCCTATGACAACCACAGCTGGCCTAGAAAAAGGTTAAGCCCCTAACAACTGATAAACAACCACAGCTGCCTAGAGTAGCCTACTGAAACTGCAGCTGGCCTAGAGTGCCTACTGATAACAACCACAGCTGGCCTAGATAAGCCTACTGATAACAACCACAGCTGGCCTGGAGTAGCCTACATAAACCCAGTGCCTGAGTACACTGATAACAACCACAGCTGTCTTAGGAGGTAGCTCTACTGATAACAAACCACGAGCTGGCTAGAGTATCCTACTGATAACCACACTGGCCTAGAGTAGCCTACTGATAACAACCACAGCTGGTCTAGGTAGCACTGATAACAACACAGCTGCTAGAGTAGTCTACTGTAACACCACAGCTGGCCTAGAGTACCTACTGATAACCACAGCTGGCCTAGAAGTAGTCTACTGATAACAACCACAGCTGGTCCTAAGAGAGTCTACTGATAACAACCACAGCTGGCCTAAGAGTAGCCTTACTGACAACCACAAGCTGCCTGAGTAGCTACTGATAACAACACAGCTGCCTAGAGTAGCCTACTGATAACAACCACAGCTGCCTAGAGTAGCCTACTGATAACAATCACAGCTGGTCTAGAGTAGCCTACTGATAACAACCAAGCTGGCTAGAGAGCCTACTGATAACAACCACAGCTGGCCTAGAGTAGCCTACTGATAACACACACAGCTGCCTAGAGTAGCTACTACAACTATCACAGCTGGCCTAGAGTAGCCTACTGATAACAACCACAGCTGGCTAGAAGTAGCCTACTGATAACAACCACAGCTGGCTAGAGTAGCTACTGATAACAACACAGCTGGCCTAGAGTAGCCTACTGATAACAACCACAGCTGGTCAGAGTAGTCTACTGATAACAACACAGCTGCAAGTACCCGGATAAAACCACAGCTGGTCTAGAGTAGCCTACTGATAACAACCACAGCTGGCCTAGAGTAGCCTACTGATAACAACCACAGCTGGCCTAGAGTAGCCTACTGATAACAACCACAGCTGGCCTAGAGTAGCCTACTGATAAACAACCACAGCTGGCTAGTAAGCCTACTGATAACAACCACAGCTGGTCTAGAGTAGCCTACTGATAACCCAACCACAGCTGGCCTGGATAGCCTTGTTTTAAGACTGGTCATACCAGGATCATTCAGCATCTGAAGTCCAGGATGTAAGGGAGGTTCTGAAGGGTTGGCTAGATGTGATTGGACTGAAGATCAGCCAATTAAAACCTGGTGGCTTGTCTGCACCGTTTCTGCCATTGGACTCCCATTCTGGAGACGCTGTGAAAGCAGGACGTTCAACAGAGAGATCGGCTGATAGAGAGATACACCTGGTGCACAGAGGATGGGAACCAGGAAAATGGATCTGACCCATTTGAATAAATTCGACAACCGTTCCAACGCTTCTTATCCCCAGTTTGGTCATATATCCAAACACACACAGTAAATGTGCGTTAGAACCCATATCTGTCGTCACTCTTCTGTATGTTCCTGTTCCTGTACTGATGAATACACACAGCGGCAAGAAAAATACCGTGGGAGTCTTTTCTTCACCTCAGCCTTTATAGTCAAATCGCCAGAGCACAGCTGTGTTCTTATTCTGGACAAATGGCACCCTATCCCTTCGTAGTGCACTACTTCAGACGCGGTCAGACCCTTCTCTAAGTAGACTGATTTAGCAAGTCTGGTACATATTTCAGTGTTCGACCAAACCGTACCGAGCCCCCGGACGATACGACCCGATACCCGACCCGACCCCCAGACGGTTACCCGACCGACCCAGACGCCCCCAGACGGTACCACTCCCCGACCCGACCGCAGACGACAAGAAAAACAAGTGCTACCCGGTGAATGGTTGATGAATTTATCCCCCATTTTAAATCATGACTACAAACGTATCAGACAGGCGACGCTGCCAGTGCCTACCAGCGAACAGACAAAAGGACACTTGGAAACAACCCACACCTAGAGATGAATGAAAGAGCATCCTTCTCACACCGACTGATGCCTTGTGGGAAAACAAGACTGTGTGACCTAACAGCCCTCTCCCTCTGCATCCAAAATGGTGCCATACTTTTTGACCAGCTCTAGAAAGATTTATCCTAGAGGTTGTGAGGGAGACATGTTCCCATAGAAAGACAATTACTGAAGCAGACTTCCCTTTCAAGTCAATGAGACACGGAGGTGAACCGGCGGCCATTTTGAGTGAGTGTATTTATATGCATATTCCATGAGGGGGAGAAGGGAGTTGGAGTCCATTTACTCAGACAGTTATGGGTGAACTGGCGGCCATTTTGAGTGAGTAATTCCATGAGGGGGGAGAAGGGAGATGGAGTCCATTTACTCAGACAGTTATGGGTGAACTGGCGGCCATTTTGAGTGAGTAATTCCATGAGGGGGGAGAAGGGAGTTGGAGTCCATTTACTCAGACAGGTACAATAATGAATCTCACTCCAGCACAACATATTTCCATTTATCTTTTACAATAAATAAAGTCTTACAAAGCAAAAAAGGTGTGAACACACATTCAGTAGAAACACACACAGACAGGACACTGGGTTTAGGCAGTGAAAGGTGAGAACTAACTAGATGCCGTTGGAGGACGAGGGTTTAATCTAGTCCTCAGATTATCTGGTGAAACTGACCCAGTCCTACATTAACATAAAGGACCTGCAGCTAAAATGGCTCCCTATTCCCTACATAGTGCACTACTTTTGACCAGAGCCCTATGGGGGACCCTATCCCCTACATAGTGCACTACTTTTGACCAGAGCCCTATGGGGGACCCTATCCCCTACATAGTGCACTACTTTTGACCAGAGCCCTATTGGGAGACCCTATTCCCTACATAGTGCACTAGATAGGGAATAGGGAGCCATTTGAAATGAACCCTCATTAACACACCCCTTCTTCAAAACACAGTTCTCTCTTCATGTTATCCTCAGAGAGCTGGACAGAGCCAGTAGATAAAACACTCCCTCTTCATTCTAGTCTACCACACTTTTAAAATGTCTCCTCTTTCCCCACAACCAGAAGAACCACAATCTCGCTAACCGTTTAAAAACCCATCAACCTGCTTCCCTCTCATCTTTTAATTAAAACTATAGCAGCGGTATCTAGACGGAATGTTACTGAATCCCACAATAAGCTGAATATGGGTTCGTTCAACAAGTCTTATGCCTGTTAGAAGCAAGACGGTGGAGCCCATTGAACTTTCACAGTAATAAATCACAATTAACCAGATTTTAATAACAAAAAAAAGGGTGTGTTGGCACAACACGCATGCGAAATTCAACATTTAATTTCAACGGTCACATGTACGTCTAACTGTGTTATACAGTGTGTCTAGTTCAGGTGAGTTCTAGTTCCAGTGTGTCTCTGTTAGTGTGTCTAGTACAGGTGTGTCTCTCTGTTAGGTGTTAGTCCATCGGGCGGTGTGTTAACAGATGTGTCTAGTCCGGTACGTCTTCTGTTAGTGGTCTAGTAGGTGTGTTACAGTGTGTCTAGTCCAGTACGCTCTGTTAGTGTGTCTAGTCCGGGGTTAACGTGTGTCTAGTCCAGGTACGTCTCTGTTAGTGTGTCTGTCCAGGTGTGTTACAGTGTGTCTAGTCCAGGTGTTCTCTTTAGTGGCTATCCAGTGTGTTACAGTGTGTCTAAGTCCAGGTGTTCTCTGTTAGTGTGTTAGTCCAGTGTGTTACAGTGTGTCTAGTCCAGGTACGTCTCTGTTAGTGTGTCTAGTCAGGTGTGTTAGTGTGTCTAGTCCAGGTACGCTCTGTTAGTGTCTCTAGTCCAGGTGTGTTACAGTGTGTCTAGTTCCAGTGTTACGTCTCTGTTAGTGTGTCTAGTCCAGGTGTTGTTATCAGCGTTGTGTCTCATCCAGGTACGTCTCTGTTAGTGTGCTAGTCCAGTGGTGTTACAGTTTGGTCCAGGTAGTCTCTGTTAGTGTTCTAGTCCAGGTGTGTTACAGTGTGTTCTAGTCCAGTACTCCTCGTAGTGTTGCTAGTCCAGTTGTTACGGTGTGTCTAGTCCAGGTACGTCTCTGTTAGTCTGTGTCTATCAGTCCCCTGTTTACGGTGTCTAGTTCAGTCCAGGTGCTCTGTCGTCTGTTAGTGTGTCTAGGTCCAGTGTTGGTCTACAGTGTGCTAGTCAGTACTGTGTCTCTGGTTAGTGTGTCTAGTCCAGGTGTTTACAGTGCTAGTCTAGTCCAGGGTCGTCTCTGTTAGTGTGTCTAGTCCAGGTGTGTTACAGTGTGTCTAGTCCAGGTACGTCTCTGTTAGTGTGTCTAGCTCCAGGTGTTACAGTGATGTTCAGTCCAGTACGTCTCTTTTAGCTGTGTCTAGTCCAGTGTGTACAGTTGTGTCTAGTCCAGTAGTCTCTGTTGATGTGTCTAGTTTCAAGTTTTGTGTTAGTACGGTGTGCTAGTTCAGTCCAGGTGTGTCTCTGTTCTAGCGTGTCAGTCCAGGTTGTGTCACCATGTGTTGTAGTCTCAGGGTGTCTCGTTAGCTGTGTGTCTAGTCCAGTGTGTTACAGTGTGTCTAGTCCAGGTACGTCTCTGTTAGTGTGTCTAGTCCAGGTGGTTACAGTGTGTCTGTCCAGTACGTCTCTGTTAGTGTGTCTAGTTCAGGTGTGCTAGTCCAGGTACTCTCTTTAGTGTGTCGATTCAGTGTGTGTGATGCCCTCTGGCATCACATGACCAAAAGACCTCCTATTCCCTTCTGTTACTAGTTCAACCATCTAGTGACTAGTTGCCATGGTAGTGCACTAGATAGGGAAGGGGCCTGGTCTAAAGTAGTGGCACTAGATAGGAATAGGGGCCATTCCAGATTGGAGAGCTGTTCAGCAGACAGGCAAGGTTAAAGAGGGTTAAAATAAACATGACCTTGAGTACAGGGGCAGAGGGCTAGGTCTGGACCTGGGTGGAGTGGCTAAGGGCCTAGACTGGGCGGAGGGGCTAGGGGTACAGGGACTGACCTGGGTGGAGGGGCTAAGGCCTAGGACGGGCGCGAGGGCACAGGACTGGACTGGGTGGAGGGGCTAGGGACAAGATTGGACCTGGGCGGAGGGGCACAGGATGGACCTGGGGCGGAGGGCACAGGACTGACCTGGCGGAGGGGCACAGGACTGGACCTGGGCGGAGGGCGCACGGGACCTGACCTGGGGCGGAGGGGCACAGGACTGGACCTGGGGCGAGAGGGCACAGACGCGACCTGGGGCGGAGGGGCACAGGACTGGACCTGGGGCGGAGGGACAGGACTGACCTGGGGGGAGGGCACAGGACTGGACCTGGGGGGAACGGGCACAGGACTGGACCTGGGGCGGAGGGGCACAGGACGACGGGGCGAGGGGCGACTGCTGGGCGAGCACAGGACTGACCTGGGCGGAGGCAGGACTGGAGGGGCGGATAGGGCTAGGACTGGACCTGGGGCGGAGTGGGCACAGGACTGGAGGGCTAGGGTATAGGACTGGACCTGGGGGAGGGGCACTAGGACTGGGACTGGGCGGAGGGCGAGGGCACAGGATGGGACTGGGGCGGAGGTATAAGGACTGGACTAGGACGAGGGGCTAGGGTACAGACTGGACTGAGCGGGAGGGGCTAGGGGTACCAGACTGGCCTGAGGCGGAGGGGCTAGGGTACAGGACTGACCTGAGGCGGAGGGGCTAGGGGTACAGGACTGACCTGGCGAGGGCTAGGGACAGACTGGACCTGGGGCGAGGCTAGGGTACAGACTGGAGCCGAGGCGGAGGCTATGTCTAGAGGACTGGACCTGGGGCGGAGGGCACAGGACTGGACCTGGTTAGTTGATAGGCAGAAGGGTTGAGTGGGGTCAGCCTGTATCGCCCTCCAGGGGGCGTTGTCCTTAAGCCTTATCTCCTCCAGTATGTTGTCCATGGGGCGTGTCCTCTAAGCCTTCTCCTCCAGTATGTTGTCCAGGGGGCTGTCTCTTAAGCCTTACTTCTCCTCCAGTATGTTGGTCCAGGGGGCGTGTCCTCTAAGCCTTCGTCTCCAGTATGTTTGTCCAGGGGGCGTGCTCGCTCTAAGCCTTCTCCTCCAGTATGTTGTCCAGGGGCGCTGTCCTCTAAGCCTCTCCGTCCAGATGTTGTCCAGGGGCGTTCCTCTAAGCCTTCTCTCAGTATGTTGTCCAGTATGTCTCTAGCTCTTTCCTAGGGGGCGTGTCCTCTAACCTTCTTCTCCTCCAGTATGTCTGTCCAGGGGGGTGTCCTCTAGCTTTCTCCTCCAGTATGTTGTCCAGGGCGATGGCTCTAAGCCTTCTTCTCCTCCAGTATGTTGTGCAGGGGGCGCTGTTCGCTCTAAGCCTTCTTCTTCCTCCAGTATGTTGTGCAGGGGGCGTGTCCTCTAAGCCTTCTTCCCTCCAGTATGTTGTTCCAGGGGCTGTGTCCTCTAGCCTTTCTCCTCCAGTATGTGTCCAGGGGCGTGTCCTCTAAGCCTCTACTCCTCCAGTATGTTGTCCAGGGGCGTGTACTCTCACTGCCTTAGCTTCTCCTCCAGTAGTGTCAGGGGCGTCCTGCTCCTCCCGTATTTGTCAGGGGGCGTGTCCTCTAAGCTTCTTCTCTCCAGTATGTTGTCCAGGGGCGTGTCCTCTAAGCCTTTTCTCCTCAGTATGTTGTCCAGGGGCGTGTCCTCTAAGCCTTCTTCTCCTCAGTATGTGTCCAGGGGGCGTGTCCTCTAAGCCTTCTTCTCCTCCAGTATTGTTGTCCAGGGGCGTGTCCTCTAAGCCTTCTCTTCTCCTCCAGTACGTTGTGCAGTTCATCCCGTCCTCTGCTGTTTTGACCCTGATGAGCATGGCGACAGGGTTGTAGGGTTGCTGTGGTCCACCACACGGGGTTAGGGACACATATCACCATACGTTTTCTTCCCATCCTGGAACAGGGTGTGGAGGCCTGGACCAGATTTCACAGGATGTTACCTGGAGAGAGAGAGAGAGAGAGGTGTTATGATGAGGGCTGGACCAGGATGTTCACAGGATGTTACTGGAGAGAGAGAGAGAGGGTGTTATTGATGAGGGCTGGACCAGGATGTTCAACAGGATGTTACCTGGAGGAGAGAGAGAGAGGTGTTATTGATGAGGGCTGGACCAGGATGTTCAACAGGATGTTACCTGGAGGAGAAGAGAGAGGTGTTATTGATGAGGGCTGGACCAGGATGTTCAACAGGATGTTACCTGGAGAGAGAGAGAGAGAGAGGTGTTATGATGAGTCTGGAACAGGATGTTACCTGGAGAGAGAGAGAAGAGGTAGTTATGGATGATGGGGCTGGACCAGGATGTTCAACAGGATGTTACCTTGAGGAGAGAGAAGAGGTGTTATTGATGAGGGCGGACCAGGATGTTTCCAGGATGTACCTGGAGGAGAGAGAGAGTGTTATTGATGAGGCTGGACCAGGATGTTCAACAGGATGTTACCTGGAGAGAGAGAGAGAGAGAAGGTGTTATTGATGAGGGCTGGACCAGGATGTTCAACAGGATGTTACCTGGAAGGAGAGAGAGAGAGAGGTGTTATTGATGAGGGCTGGACCAGGAGTTCAACAGGATGTTACCTGGAGAGAGAGAGAGAGGGTGTTATTGATGAGGCTGGACCAGGATGTTCAACAGGATGTTACCTGGAGGAGAGAGAGAGAGAGGTGTTATTGATGAGGCTGACGGAGTCAACAGGATGTTACCTGAGGAGAGAGAGAGAGGTGTTATTGATGAGGGCTGGACAGGATGTTCAACAGGATGTGTTACCTGGAGGAGAGAGAGAGAGGTGTTAATTGTATTTGAGGGCGGGACCATGGATGTTCAACGGATTATGTTACCCTGGCACGGAGAGAGAGAGAGGTGTTATTGATGATGCGCCATGCGAACCAGGTAATGTTCATACTAGGATGTTACGCTGGAGGAGAGAGAGAGAGAGAGGGTTGTTTATTGAATGAGGCCTGGACAGGATATGTCATTTTCGAGACGAGGAACGTGTTATGTGGGCTGGACCTTCCAGGAGGGACGGAGGAGGAGAGAGAGTCGGTGTTATTGATTGAGCTGTGCCGGTCATCATGAGATGTTACCTGCTGGAGGAGAAGAGAAGAGGGGTATTCTGATGAGGCTGGATCCGGAGTGTCAATCTTCTTAGTTTTAGTCTACCTCTTCCTGTTCGTGCTTTTTTTTCTTTCTGAAGAGAGAGAGAGGGTGTTTATTGATGAGGCTGGACCAGGATGTTGCAATCCAGGATTACCTTGGAAAGTTAGGAGTAGAGGTGTTATTTTATGATGGGCTGGACCAGGCGATGTTTTCAAACAGGTTTACCTGAGAGAGAGGGAGAGAGTTTATGATGAGGCCTTTGGACAGGATGTTCAACAGGGATGTACCGGAAGAGGGAGAGAGGGTGCTTATTGATAGGGCTGACCGGATGTTTCAAAACAGGATGTACCTTGAGAGGAGAGAGAGAGGAGTGTTATTGATGAGGGCTGGACCAGGATGTTCACAGATGTTACCCTGGAGGAGAGAGAGGAGAGGGTGTCATTGAGAGCTGACCAGGATGTTCAAGGAGTTACCTGGAGAGAGAGCAGAGGTGTTATTGATGAGGGCTGGACCCAGTATGTCAAACAGGATGTTACCTGCGAGTCGAGCAGGAGAGAGGGTGTTATTGAGAGGGCTGGACCACGATGTTTCAACAGGATGTTACGCGAGGATGAAGAGAGAGGTGTTAGTTGATGAGGCTGGACCAGGATGTTCAACAGGATTTTACCTCGGAAGAGGGAGAGAGGGTTATTTGATGAGGCCTGAACAGGATCGTTACCTGGTGAGAGAGAGCGAAGTACCACAATTGTTGGATGACATGTGAGACTAACCCAGCCTACTAGAGGGAGGAGACTACAGATATCCACAGTAATACCTCAGTCTGGCCACTAGAGGGAGGAGACTACAGATATCCACAGTAATACCTCAGTCTGACCACTAGAGGGACGAGACTACAGATATCCACAGTAATACCTCAGTCTGGCCACTAGAGGGACGAGACTACAGATATCCACAGTAATACCTCAGTCTGGCCACTAGAGGGCCAGACTGAGGTATCTTCAACACAGCCTTAGTATGGGCCAGCAGGCAAAAACACTCATCAGTAAAGATTTGTTGCATAAAGTGAATTGGACATCACGCTTAAAACCACAAATAAAAACCTCCTCCTATTGCTACATTTAGAAAATACAAAAATCTGCTCCTAGGATTTTACAGAGCCTGCAGTAACTTACCACAGGCAGCGTTTCCCCTAGGATTGTTTTCAGCGGTGGTGGCAAGGCTAGCGGGGCATTGCTACTTAGTGGGCGTATGCATTGGGACTAGCATTAGCACAAGGACATGCTAGGTTCCATAGACTTACAATCATTGAGCCAATGACTATACATGTAAACAAAGCGCCTCGGCCGAAATATATATATTTTTTAAATGACATCATTTTTGCAGTGGTGGCAACAGTTAATGAATATATTGGAAACGCCGGCAGGTGAGAAACAAAACGACTTGCCTACAACCAAATGAATTTATTTCCCTCTACCAGTTAGTACAGTCTAGGTCAGGTTTAAACAGATTTAATAAAGGCAGTTAAGGTAAAGGGTAAGGTTTAATAAGGCTTAATGCGGTAAGGTTTAATAAGGTAAGGTTTAATAAGGCTTAATGTGGTAAGGTTTAATAAGGCTTAATGTGGTAAGGTTTAATAAGGCTTAATGCGGTAAGGTTTAGTAAGGTTTAATAAGGCAAGGTTTAATAAGGCAAGGTTTAATAAGGTTTAATAAGGTTTAATAAGGCTTAATGCGGTAAGGTTTAGTAAGGTTTAATAAGGCAAGGTTTAATAAGGCAAGGTTTAATAAGGCTTAATAAGGTTTAATAAGGCTTAATGCGGTAAGGTTTAATAAGGCTTAATGTGGTAAGGTTTAATAAGGTTTAATAAGGCAAGGTTTAATAAGGCAAGGTTTAATAAGGCTTAATAAGGCTTAATGCGGTAAGGTTTAATAAGGCTTAATGTGGTAAGGTTTAATAAGGTTTAATAAGGCAAGGTTTAATAAGGCTTAATGCGGTAAGGTTTAATAAGGTTTAATAAGGCAAGGTTTAATAAGGTTTAATAAGGCTTAATGTGGTAAGGTTTTATAAGGCTTAATGCGGTAAGGTTTAATACGGCTTAATGCGGTCAGGTTTAATAAGGTTTAATGTGGTAAGGTTTAATAAGGCTTAATGCGGTAAGGTTTAATAAGGTAAAGGTCTATATTTTAATAACATACCCAGGTTGGTGTCTTTCACACCACTGAGTACAGTCTAGGTCTCTAGATGAGGGTTAATATTTTAATAACCTACCCAGGTGTGTTCCAGTGTAAACTGTTCTATAAGAAAGACATTGACGTCAGTCGACCGTGTGTTCCAGTGTAAACTGTCTATAAGAAAGACACGGAGTTCAAGGAGAAAGGAGTTGGAACACTGCACCTGAAACGACCGCAGACGGAAAGACACAGCTGTTAGTCCGCGCTGACACCAACCTGGGTAGGTTATAAATATAACCCATATTAAACCTTTCCTATAAACCTTATCTAGAGACCTAGACTGGACTCAGTGGTGTGAAAACACAGCTGCTAGTCCCGCTACACCAACCTGGTAGGTTATTTAAAATATTAACCCATATTAAACCTTTCCTTATTAAACCTATCTAGAGACCTAGACTGGACTCAGTGGTGTGAAAGACACAGCTGCTAGTCCGCGCTGACACCAACCTGGGTAGGTTGTTCAAATTAACCCTTATTAAACCTTATCTAGAAGACCTAGACTGG